>NC_085139.1:275873086-275943666 GCF_024139115.2 Armigeres subalbatus | reverse complement strand
CAAAATCAATCACTTGTGGTTTGGATCTAATCTTCAGTTTGAAAAGATTTTACGCATAGCAGACGCATCAAAGCGATCGTAGCGGAGCGAACACAGCATCACGGAGGCGCTAATAACATTTTCAAAGAAAATTCTCGCATTGGTGGTGGTGCTCGATGTGTTGCTGCAGATCATTCAACCTCAAGAACCAGAATTTCATATGAAGAAAAGGTTGACCATAAAAATAGCATCGTTCGATCCGCACCGCCAGTGCCGATGCTGAAAATATTACAAATTGTGGTGTCAAGGTTGAAAGGAACATTGGGAAAGAAAATTGGTTCTTCAGGACCAACATTTTATAAAAAGAAAGAGTTTATTGCGAAAATGGACTGTTTCGGTGGCATCGGGTTTGCGTGGTAGCTTGGTTGCTGTTAGTGATTCCATCCATTAAAATTTTCTACATGATCTCCTCCGACGCGCTATCAAATTCGCTATTTACGATTGAGTTTTGAACTTTGAAGAAAGTTTTTTCGGATCAACTTTCTTTTGTATAAAATCCATGAAGACGCCACTCGTGAAAACTATCTACCTACAGCAACTACCTTTTAGTGAACGTCGCTTGGACAGACAGATGTCAAGAGATAATGTTTGGTAATATGAAGAAACTTCGTCTTGAGTCAAATTTCTGTAGTTATTCCTCGCAACAATACGCATCTTAGATAAACAACATCTCATAACCAAATTCAGAATCTTTCAAGAAAGTTTCATTGGATTCTTTGAATTCATAATTCTCCGAACGTCCGTTGTCTGTGGAAACCGATCGAAATGGCTCCGCAGTAGTAGTAGTAAAATTCTTCTTTATTTACACATTTTTTGTTTTACAATTATTTTTGATATACAGTGATCGGCCGGCTTGGCCTCCAACTTCAATTTTAATTATTATTATTACTATTATTATTTTTATGTTTCTACTTTATTTTTAAAATATAATGTATCATGACGGCCTTCAGGAGGCGCTAGTGTGTTTTTAAAATTTGATAACCTAACTACTATGTACACTAATATTTACAATAAAAATTTGATAACTAGATTGGAACTAGCGCCCTGCGCTTCTTGGTCGAGTGCGCAACGGACCCTAAACTTTTCTTTACACCTACCAAAGCGTTCATGTAAGGTTTTATTCCGGCCAGACGGTGGACCTCGGATGTTCTTGTCCTGGGAGGGTGTTGAGGATCATCCTCAGGAATTTGTTTTGGACCCGTTGAAGTTTGAGGTGGTGGGTTTAGCGCAGCTCTCCCAGACCGGCATGCCATGATCACAGGGAGGATGATTTGTAGACAAAGCTTATTTTTCAGGGACAATGACGACCGGCGGTTGATCAAAGGGTACAGTAGTTTCAACAAGACGTTACACTTTGTCACCGTTTTGTCAACCTGTTGCCTGAAATGCTTGCTGTCGAGGTCAGCCAGGTAGCCGGCCTCATTGGCCATTCCACAGTCGTGCCATTGAGGATGATTTTACAGTCCGCAGGCGGAACAAGCTTAGGGATTTGGAGTGGGGAAAATGATGACCTGGGTCTTCGCCGCGTTGATACAGATCTTCCAGCTGGTGAGGTACTCTGTCAGGGCATCCATCGTTGGAGTTTTGCCACAGCGCTCTGATCACTCTACCGTTGTAGACGATGGATGTGTCATCTGCGAACAGAGACAGAATGCCGCTTTCTGGAGGTTCTGGCTGTCGGAGTGAAATGAAAAGCAGGGCCGAGGATACTGCCCTGGGGAACGCTCGCGACGATGTTGTGCGAATGGAACTCGCTCCGCTGATTGAGACCGGAATGTCCTTGCCGACAGGTAATTGTTGATGAAGATGTAGCGTTGAGTGTGTACACCAGGCCATCATGCCATACATTGTCAACGCCTTCTCGAAAACGAGTAAGGCCATGGCGGATGTTTTCGAGACAAACTTGTTCCGTCTGAGGACGTGGTAACTCGGGTCGTTGGTGTACAGTTGACCGACCGCGTCGAAACCAAACTGTTCCTCGAGACAGATGTTGAGATTTTCGGCAGACTCCAGTAACCGATGATGAATAGCTTTTCGAATAGCTTGGATAACCCTGAGAGAAGGCTGATGGGTCGATAACTTTTGGGGAGGAAGGATCCTTCCAGCTTCCGGATGGGGATGACTTTCTGACTTCCAGGACGATGGGAAGTAGCTAAGCGAGACACTGATTAAGATCAGCAGAGGTGCTCAAAGAACGGAGCATCGTGTTTGAGCTCGAGATTCAGGATGCTGTCGAAGCCTGGGGCCTTCATGTTCTTCGACGATTTGATATAGGCCGTCAATTCGTCAGTGAGATCTCCAACCTCCGAGAGTCGTTGGGAATCAAATGGATGTTGTTAGCATGCTCGTTGACGGCTGCTTCGTGTGGACTGACGATGCTCTGCCAAGATTGTGTGAGCTAACGAAGTGACGACCTATTTCAGCGACCTTCTCTGCAGGGAGTTATAGCGATCCTTAGAGCCATTATTGTCTAGTGGGATAAAGGTGGAATGGGCCGAGGCTTGGATTTTAGAATTTTGGTCATTTTCCAGAACGGCTTAGCATAGTCTGGGAGAGTGCGGATCTTATTCAGAAGTCATTATTTTGAGGTCCACCATTCTGGCCTTGATATTTTGTGATTCGATTGCAGCGTGCCTTAGCTCAGGCAGTCCAGTACGCTGAATCTGCCTGCGAGTGACATTCCGCAATCGAATCAAATCTTTGGTGAGTGTATCGATGTTTATGAGGTTTACCTGCCGAGCCGTCGGTACGTGTTGCTCTCGGCCGCCGTGATCGCCTCCTCGATAGCGCACAGCTGGCGGTCGATACTTTCCGGCGTCTCCGGACGCACCTCGTAGTCGACGGTGTTATCGACGCACTGCTGGAACCACTGCCAGTTCACTCGGTGGTTCCGCCGTAACTGCTGGTGCCGATTGACCGAGGAGCCCAGTTCCGCCACCACCGGATAGTGATCCGAACTGAGCTCCTGATACAACCGGCTGCGAGACGTGGTCACTCAGGTTTGTTACGTAGAGGTCGAGCGTTGCTTGGCTCCGGACCGACTCAGCCGAGTGGGGAATCCGGGCTCAGGATCGTGAGTGGCCTTCCTCCATGTCGTTGCTCCAGATGGTGCCTTTCGATTGCCGCGACTGTTGCCCCAGGCTTGATGTTTGGCATTCCGCCAGCAAATATACTGGCCTTGCCTCCGCGTCAGCTTGACGATGTCTCTCCGAAGGGCAGCCGATGATCCATCGCCGGCTTTGGCTTGCGTTGGACAGTACGCCGCGATGAGCGCGATTGTGCCACCGAAGTGGTGATTTCGACACGATGGCCTCGATGACACTGAGCTGGAAGCTTGGAAGAGACGACAGTTGATGTTGTAGCGAAGACGGGCCACACCTCCCCTGGTCGGCCGGTCGAGTCGCACGATGCGGAAGTCCGGGATGTTGATGTTCACCTCCGGTTTTAGGTGCGTTTCGGTGATGAACGCCACGTCTATTTCCTTCTCCTCAAGGAAATCCTTCAGCTCGATTGTTTTGCTCTTTAGCGAGCAAGTCCAGTTGACCAGGCCCACCCTAGCAGCCATTTTCAATGATGTACATGCCAAGTGTGAAGACCTGGTCGAATGGTTTAGCCGCGCAGTCGAGTAGCGAGCTGCGCGAAGATCGGCATCAGTTGCTCCGGAGTGTACAGCGGGTAGATTCTTCCGGTGGGACGGCTTCTCTCCGACTGCCGACGGAACCCAGGAGGAGGAAGGGGGCCATTCGCTGGTGGATGGTGCCGACGATGCTGGAGCTTGGACCGATCAGCTGCGCTGCCAGTCGCTTGTGCGGCTGTAGCGGTGGGAGTATTGGAATCACACGACGGGAGCCGGGATAGCTGGAAAGTTCACCTCGTTGATTACAGGAACACGGTTCTTCTTCGGAATGGACGTGGCGGAAGCCTTCTTCCGGATTTCCAGGAACTCGGCTCGCTTTGGGCAGCCTCGGTGGCCGATGTGTCGCCACAGTTTGCACTTGGGATCGGCCACCTCCATTTTGTCGCACTCGTCCGTCGGATGGGGTTCGCCACACTTGTTGCAGCGCGGCTTCATGCGGCAGTTCCTGGTGCCGTGCCCGAAATTGAAGGCATTGCGCGACATCGCGGTGCACTGGCCGATACCGCTCCCAGTCAACGACGGTGTAGTTTATAACGCCAACCAGCTTCAGGTCCTTCCAGGTAGTGGAGCCGTGCTCCAGATGGATCAGGTAAAGCTGGTCGCGATATTTCCTCGCCTTGTCGTGACGAGCGACTCTTGTGGACGGCTACTGGCTTCAGTCGCAACTTTCAAGCTCTGCTTGGAGCCTTCCTCCTTCATGTCGTGAAGTCCTCGCAGCAAAGCCTTGAGCGGCTTCGTGCGGGGTGGTCGAGTGTAGTACTATACTTGTGGACCTCGAGGAACTCCGACGGATTGATGATGGTCCCTGTTGGCCGGCATCACTTTCACGCCCTCGCTGCAGAGCCGAAAAGTACATTTCAGCCCCAGCGATCAGCTGGCGAATTTTGGGCGTAAATCCGGCGGATCGCCCTTCACAAACACGGGCGGGCACTCCTTCCGCTCCGGTTGCACCTGCGGCAGCTGTGATTGCTGCTTCTTCCTCTTTTCGGCGGATTGCGGCGTCATCAAGCGGCAACGGCGAAACACGTTGCTCTGCAAAAGCTGCTTGGAGGGTTACCGCGCCTCAAGAGCAGTGCGCTTAGGCACTTTCCAGCGACCGAATCGGCACCAAGTCTCCCATGACGGGTCGGGAGAAAATAACGCCAACGCGACAGGCGAAAACGTAAACAGCGAAAGAACGAGAAAAACACTTCGAAAAATGCGCGAGCAAAAACACGTCCGTACGTGTTGCTGTCTCGAACTGGAATGAAATGGCTCGCGCGCTCGGAAAGCAGCTTTCTTTTATCTAATGAAGTAATTCCATTAGCCCCGCCCTTAATCAATCGTTATGAGTGCACATTATATTTACACATATCACAAAGGGCGGGCTTACGGTTTGATTTATTAAATACAAGAAAGCTGCTGTTTGACGAGCGCGCGAGCCATTTTGATCGAGAAGGGGTGCGACAATCGATGGCGAAGCGGACACAGCAGCACGACGTGGGTGGCAGTGTGGCAAATGCTGCAAATTTACACGATTGGATTGGATGAGTTAGTGATTGGAATGGGAATTGGAAGAAAAATTGGTTCTTCTCAGGGCCAACATTTTACGAAAAGAAAGAGTTAATTGCGAAAATGGACTGTTTCGGTGCATGGTTTGGCGTGGTAGCTTGGTCGCTGTTAGTGATCCCATTCATTAAAATTCACTACATCTCCCTCCGACGCGCTATCAAATTCGCTATTTACGATTGATCTCATAACCAAATTCAGAATCTCGCGAGAAAATTTAATAGGATTCTTGAATTTGTCATTCTCCGAACGGTCCGTTGTCTGCGGAATCCGGATCGAAAGCGTCGCGCGCCGAAAAAGCAGTTTTCTTATATCTTATGAAGTAATTCGTTAGCCCGCCCTTCATTAATCGTTAGAGTGCACACATTAACACCCATATCAGATCATAAAGAGGCGGGCTTGCGGGCTTAATTTATTAAATACAAGAAAGCTGCTGTTCGAGGCGTGAGCCATTGATCGGATTCCACAAAACGTTTGACATTTAATGCAGCGAGCGGACAGCAGCACTAAGGCGTGGAGTGGCAGTGGCAATGCGGAAAATTTATTCCAAATTTTGGAGGCTGACGAAAAATCATCAGGTGGCGGTTGGACGTTTCAACGCAAGGTGCCGGCATGCGTTTGGATGCAGTTAGTTATTAGAAAGTCGCATTGGGAAATGAAAATGATTCTTCTCAGGACCAACATTTTATGATAAGAAAGAGGTTATTGCGAAAACGAATTGTTTCGGTGGGATCGGTTTTGGTAGTTGGTTGCTGTTAGTGATTCCATCCATTCAAATTTACTGCATCTCCTCCGATGCGCTATCAATGCTAGTAACGATTGAGTTTGCACTTTGAAGAAAGTTCATTATGGATTGTCGGATCAACCTTTTGTATAATGGCCTTTTGGAGGACATCATCCTCAAAAATTGACGAAATAAAGGAGAAATAAGCAGTGGCGTGAAACCAAACGGAAATACATTTATTTGCAACGTTTGGTTTTCGCCCGCGATTAAGCGTAGTGGCAAAGTAGGATGTGATGTCCCGATTGAAAGCCAGTCGAGTGGTTTAGCGGTCGATGAGTCATGTTAATTCCACGGTTAGAGACTCAAAGTCCATCCAACTTGGAACAACTAATCGACTTCTTGATTGAGTTGGCCTCCGAGCAGTTTGCTCAATGTTAATAAAAGAGACAAATTATTATGGTAAATACCATAATTTTCGAATAGCACGTAGTCCTACGTCACCTTTGCGTACAACCGATTGGGCTGCACCTTTGAGTTTTCCATCGCTTGTCATTTTATGTGACGTTTACTTTCATCATGTTTATCCTTTGTCCAAATCATAAGGGTACAAGACACGACCGCCCGACGTAAACTACGTAAAACAGTTTGGTGAAATGAAGAATCTAGTGCCAGTGCAAGAATACATATTTGCAGCAGCTCTCTAATACGCGCTCGTTATTCTGCTACGAACGGCAACGTAATTCTGCTACGACGTCGTACTTTGAACAAATTCGTCTCGCCTCAATCTTCCCTGTTTGGTGGCCATGAGAAGAATCGATTAATTCCCAATAATGCATATTTCGAATCACCCAGACACACGCCTAGGCTAGAATAACAAAACCAAATAAGAATCTTGAAAGAATTAAACTTGACTGCCACTGAAGCCATCCATGCGAATACATATTGTAGCATCCTCCGACGCGCGCTCGTGATTCTGCTACGGACGCCAGGCAACTTTATGGCGTCTCCAAGCGGTTAATTTGCACTTTGAAAAAGTTCGCCTCGCTCAATCTTCTTTTGTATAGAATGGAAGCCTGAGAAGAACCGACTTCTCCAATATCCCATATGTATTTGGAATAAAATTTGCTCAGCAACTCCGCGATGCTTAGAGATGTCGTAAAATCTCGATTAATCGATTAGTAACAATCGATTACTCTGATTCTTGACGATTATTGAATCGATTCATCGTTGAGTAGTAATCGAATCAAATTTAATCGATTCCATGAAATCCAGAATGAAACTGACGCGCGCACGCGAAACACGGGCTTTTTATACAGGAAAAACGAAGCAGTGGATCAAAAGGCCCGTACCTTACTCAATCTGATGTCCGTGTTGGGGATTTAAGAACGGATTGATTATTTTGAATTTTCCGGTTTGAAAGAAATAACATTTTCAATAGTTTGCCGTTGATAATGAATAGTTTTACAATACAATTAGCAAATTGGTGGAAAGTTTCCGAATCTATTAATAACAAAATCTCGAAACTGTCGAAAGATAGTCGCCATTACCGTTTGAAATCTTACATAATTTCGTGACAGTTCCCAATTTTAAATTTTCATTTTGCACCCTGTATCCGAGGCTTCCCTTAGACGTAGTTAACGTCAAAATGCGCGAACAAAAACACGTCCGTACGTGCTGCTGTCTCGAACTGGAATGGGCCCGCGCGTAGTAGTAGTAGTAAAATTCTTCTTTATTTAATAATTTCTGTTTTACAATTATTATTTTTCATATATATGCTCGGCTTGGCCTCCAACTTCAATTTTAAATTTTTATGTATTATTGTTATTTAAGGGTTTATAAGATATACTGTTAATATGAGCTTTAGAGGCGCTGGTGTGTTTTTAAATTTGATAACCTAACTATATTGTACACAATATTTACAATAAAAATTTGATAACCTAGATTAGAACTAGCGCCCTAATTGACCTGATCCGAATGCAAGCAACGGACCCTAAACTTTTCTTTACACTCACCAAAGCGTTCATGTAAGGTTTTTATTCCGGCCAGACGGTGGACCTCGGATGTTCTTGTCCTGGAGGGTGTTGAGATCATCCTCAGGAATTTGTTTTGGACCCGTTGAAGTTTGAGGTGGTGGGTTTTAGCGCAGCTCTCCCAGACCGGCATGCCATCGATCACAGGGAGGATGATTTGTTTAGACAGCAAGCTTATTTTTCAGGGACAAGACGACCGGCGGTTGATCAAAGGGTACAGTAGTTTCAACAAGACGTTACACTTTGTCACCGTTTTGTCAACCTGTTGCCTGAAAATAAGCTTGCTGTCGAGGGTCTAGGTAGCCGGCCTCATTGGCCCATTCCACGTCGTGCCATTGAGGATGATTTCAGTCCCCAGGCGGAACAAGTTTAGGGATTTGGAGTGGGGAAATGATGACCTGGTCTCGCCGCGTTGATACAGATCTTCCAGCTGGTGAGGTACTGTCAGGGCATCCAGGCCTCGTTGGAGTTTTGCCACTAGCGCTCGATCACTCATATCCGCGAACAGAGAATCGCCGCCTTCTGGAGGTTCTGCATGTCGGAGGTGAAGATGTGCAGGGGCCGAGGATACTGCCTGGGGACGCCTGCGACGATGTTGTGCGCATTGAACTCGCTCCACTGATTGAGACCCGGAATGTCCTTGCGACAGGTAATTGTTGATGATTTTCACCAGGTAGTGGGAAGATTGTAGCGTTGTAGTTTGTACACCGCATCAGCGCATACATTGTCAAAGCCTTCTCGACATCGAGTAAGCGCGGCGGATGTTTTCGAGACAAACTTGTTCCGTTCGAGGACGTTGGTAACTCGGGCAGTGTACAGTTGACCGACCGCGTCGGAAACCAAACTGTTCCTCGAGCAAGATGTGAGATTTTGCAGACCCCGTAACCGATGATGAATAGCTTTTCGAATAGCTTGGATAACCCTGAGTAGGCTGATGGGTCGATAACTTTGGGGAGGAAGGATCCTTCCAGGCTTCCGGATGGGGATGACTTTGGCTGACTTCCAGGACGATGGAAGTAGCTAACTCGGAGACACTGATTAAAGATCAGCGAGAGGTGCTCAAAGAACGGAGCACCATGTGTTTGAGCTCGAGATTCAGGATGCTGTCGAAGCCTGGGGCCTTCATGTTCTTCGACGATTTGATATAGGCCGTCAATTCGTCAGTTGAGATCTCCAACTCCTCCGAGAAGTCGTTGGGAATCAAAAGATGTTGTTAGCATGCTCGTTGAGCTGCTTCTGTGGACTGACGATGTTCTGCCAAGATTGTGAGCTGACGAAGTGAGACCTATGCGACCTCTGCAGGAGTTACTCGATCCCAGAGCATTATTGTCTAGTGGGATCAAAGGTGGAATGGGCCGAGGCTTGGATTTTAGAATTTTGGTAATTTTCCAGAACGGCTTAGCAAATCTGGGAGAGTGCGGATCTTATTCGAGAAGTCGTTATTTTGAGGTCCACCATTCTGGCCTTGATATTTTTGTGATCTGATTGCAGCGTGTTAAGCTCAGGCAGTCCAGTACGCTGAAACGCCTGCGAGTGACATTCCGAATCGAATCAAATCTTTGGTGAGTGTATCGATGTTTAAGGAGTTGCTTACCTGCCGAGCGCGTCGGTACGTGTAGCCTCGGGCCGCCGTTATCGCCTCCTCGATAGCGCACAGCTGGCGGTCGATTCTTTCCGGCGTCTCCGGACGCACCTCGTAGTCGACGGGTTATCGACGCACTGCTGGAAACGTTGCCAGTTCACTCGGTGGTAGTTCCGCCGTAACTGCTGGTGCGATTGACCGAGGAGCCCAGTTCCGCCACCACCGGATAGTGATCCGAACTGAGCTCCTGGTATACAACCGGCGCGAGACGTGGTCACCAGGTTTGTTACGTAGAGGTCGAGCGTTGCGGGCACCGGACCGACTCAGCCGAGTGGGGAATCCGCTCAGGATCGTAGTGGCCTTCCTCCATGTCGTTGCCAGATGGTGCCGTTTCGATTGCCGCGACTGTTGCCCCAGGCTTGATGTTTGGCATTCAAGTCGCCGGCAATGATATACTGGCCTTGCCTCCGCGTCAGCTTGACGATGTCTCCTCGAAGGGCAGCCGATGATCCATCGCCGGCTTGGCTTGCGTTGGACAGTACGCCGCGATGAGCGCGATTGTGCCGACGGTGATTTCGACACCGATGGCCTCGATGACACTGAGCTGGAAGCTTGGAAGCAGACGACAGTTGATGTTGTAGCGAAGAGCGAGGCCACACCACCTCCCCTGGTCGGCCGGTCGAGTCGCACGATGCGGAAGTCCGGGATGTTGATGTTCACCTCCGGTTTTAGGTGCGTTTCGGTGATGAACGCCACGTCATTTCCTTCTCCTCAAGGAAATCCTTCATGATTGTTTTGCCTTTAGCGAAAGCAGCTGACCAGGCCACCCAGCAGCATTTCAATGATGAACATGCCATGTGAAGACCTGGTCGAACTGGTTTGCAGCCGCGCAGTCGAGTGGCGAGCTGCGCGAAGATCGGCATCAGTTGCTCCGGAGTGTACAGCGGGAGATTCTTCGGTGGGACGGCTTCGTTCTCCGACTGCCGACGGCAGGAGAGAAGGGGCCATCTGCTGGTGGATGGTGCCGACGATGCTGGAGCTTGACCGATGAGCTGCCGCCGCCAGTCGCTCGCGGCTGTAGCGGTGGGGAATCACTAATGACGGGGAGCCGGATATGGAAAGTTCACCTCGTTGATTACAGGAACACGGTTCTTCTTCGGAATGGTCCTGGGGGCCTTCTTCCGGATTTCCAGGAACTCGGCTCGCTTTGGGCAGCCCTTTGTGGTGGCCTGATGTTTGTCGCCACGCGCACTGGGATCGGCCATCCATTTTGTCGCACTCGTCAGTCGGATGGGGTTCGCCACACTTGTTGCAGCTCGGCTTCATGCGGCAGTTCCTGGGCCGTGCCCGAAATTGAAAGCAGTGCATTGCGTGACATCGCGGTGCACTGGCCGATATCGTTCCCAGTCAACGACGGTGTAATTTATAACGCCAACCAGCTTCAGGTCCTTCCAGTAGTGGAGCCGTGCTCCAGATGGATCAGGTAAAGCTGGTCGCGATATTTCCTCGCCTTGTGACGAGCGATCTTGTGGACGGCTACTGGCTTCAGTCCGCAACTTTCAAGCCTGTTGGAGCTCTTCCTCCTTCATGTCGTGAAGTCCTCGCAGCAAAGCCTTGAGCGGCTTCGTGCCGGGGTGGTCATGAGTGTAGTATCACTCTTGTGGACCTCGAGGAACCCACGACGGATTGATGGTCCCTGCTGGCGGATCACTTTCACGCCCTCGCTGCAGAGCCGAAAGTACTCAGCCCCAGCGATCAGCTGAATTTTGGCGTAAATCCGGCGGATCGCCCTTCACAAACACGGGGCGGCACTCTCCTTCCGCTCCGGAGCACCTGCGGCAGCTGCGATTGCTGCTTCTTCCTCTTTTCGGCGGATTGCCGGCGTCACGCGGCAACGGCGAGAACACGTTGCTCTGTAAAGCGCTTGGAGGGGTTACCGCGCCTCCAAGAGCAGTGCTTAGGCACTTTTCCAGCGACCGAATCCACCGAGTCTCCCATGACGGGTCCGGAGAAATAACGCCAACGCGACAAGCGAAAACGTAAACAGCGAAAGAACGAGAAAGAACACTTGAAAAAATGCGCGAGCAAAAACACGTCGTATAGGTTGTCTTTCGAATGATGGCCACGCGCGTGGAGAGCAGTTTTCTTATAATCAATAAAGATGGCTCATTAGTCCCGCCTCTTTGTTGCCGGTATGACTCGCAAATATTGTGTAACCGTCACAACCAACCAAAGGGCGTTACAGGTTCAACTTTATTGATTACAAGAAAGCAGCTCTGATGCGCGCGAGCCATTTCGTTCGAGATGTCGCGGAGAGCAGACCGTGGTACCACCTTCGGCATCGGCGGAGCTCCTACCGGAAATTTTATTCGCGATGGTGGGGTCGCGCGGTCGTCGTCATTAACATTAGCGCTCAGTTTAAATTTTCTTGTATGATGTAGGAGGAATGACGGCTTTGGCAGGTTTTGTTCTATTATCAGGGGGTTTTGTTGACCAAATTTTATGAAATGGGAGGGGGGTTGAAAATGGCCAATTTTTGTTACGTAATTAAAGGATCTTCCCAAGGTGACTGGGGAGGCACTACACACCGTGTTATTTTTCCTATCTTTTGTCTCTTTCTAACATTGTCACCGTAATTTTGGAGTGGCGTATTTCGGTTTTCAGTTGTTTGATGTAACGTAAATGTATCAGCATGTAGATTGAGTGTAAGCGCCGGTGATATTTTTCAAAATCATATTTGTTGTAGAAAAAATTAAGCATTACTGATAATCAAGTATCAATAGAATTGGCAAATTGCTGGAGGGTTTCCGAATCTATTGATAAGCAAATGTCTGAAAATAAGATAAAGACGCTATCAGCGTTTGAAATCTATCCTAATTTTGTGACAGTCTCGAATTTGAAATTTCCGTTTTAAACCCTGTATCTGAGTCTTCCCTTAGACGAAGTTTACGTCAAAAATCTGATAAAACATCAATACTGACGCCATAAAATTTTTACAGTCATAATGCGAATCAATTGTTTGCATGGTCTCCTTCCGATACTCTTTGGGATTCAACTACCGACGTTAGCGTTGCGCTTTGAATAAAGTTCATCTCGGAACCGATTTCTTTTCAATCATCTACAGAAAATACAAAGTTAGAGTCTCGCTGAAAAATTCTATGTTATGCCGACAAAATCCAAATCGTTGCAAACGTCACATTAGTGAATAAATTGCAGCAATCTCTTGTTGACAGCCTTGCTCGGACCGGCACTAATGCTATGATTCCGCTAACGATGCCAAACAATTATGCTTTTCTATGAAGAAAGTTCGTCAATATCAACATTCTCAATCACTAAAATCATACAACCGAATTACGCTAGAAAATTCACCGAAGAATTTTCCAGTTCCTAACGGTTGCATTTAAGAAAATTATTCAACTTAACCTTCCTCCAAAATATAATGATGGTCCTGAAAGAACCGATTAATTGCCACTTATTCTTATCAGCAGCCACTGGGCTGCGCGACGCCATCCGATGATTCGCTCAACGAACGCCGTCGATTGACAGATCCGCCGAAGATGGGACACGGATAAAAGATGCTGCTGCTTCCAGACCGCCACCACCACCGACCGAAAAAATTTCATCCGCACCACCACCGCTGAGACAGCCGTTGTCACTGGGACCGCTTGTGGACGCCCTCCGCTCACCGTGACATCCAGAATGAAAATGACGCGCGCACGCGAAACACGGGGCTTTTTATACAGGAAAACGAAGCAGTGGATCAAAAGGCCCGTACCTTACTGCAATCTGATGTCCGTGTTGGGATTTATGAACGGAATTGAATTTTTCACCCGGTTTGGAAAGAAACAACATTTTCAATAGTTTAACGTTGATAATCAATAGTATCAATAGAATTGGCAAATTGCTGAGAGTTTCTGAATCGATTGATAAGCAAATGTCGAAAATCCATCGAAAGATAAAGACGCTATTAGCGTTTGAAATCTATCCTATCGTGACGGTCTCGAATTTGGAAATTTTCACCCTGTATCTGCGTCTTCCCTTAGACGTAGTTTACGTCAAAACTAGAACCAATATGCCGACCAATGGTGGCTGTAGATCGAGAATCCATCAAACTACGCAGAGATATGGCCATTTCCGTAAAAACGGTCCGAGAACATGATGAAATGATAACAGCTCGAATAATGCAAATATGAGTATCTTAGTTCATGGCTTTGCGAGACGATGATTACAGAAACATTTCCAGAATGGTTCCACTGCCACCCTTATAGCAGGTTCCAAGGGCCTTTCAGGAGGAGCCGGTTTTGGCACCATCTGGTACCATGCATATATGGAGTCAAAATTCATGTCTTTCCAAGACGATGAATATAGGATCGTTATTAAAGATACACTTTGAGGACTGTAAGACTCGGCCAATTTGTAACAGGTTCCGAATGTTCTGGGAAAGACATTTGTTCAGGTGTATGGCCAATCCCGTACCGTTTTCACGAAAATGACACATATCTCTGGGTATACCTGAGGATTTTTAATCTGCAGCCAGCATTTAGTCATATTAGTTCTAGTTTCTGGGAAAACATAAAACATGATGGCGGCAAACGTCACATAAAATGACAAGCAGAAGAAAAACATTTTGAATACCCTTGGAAAATCCGGAACTTTACCGGTGGCCAAGGACCTATTTTAGGTTTTGTATAGAGATAGTATACTAGAAGAGTTCCGCGTCCGATGGTCCCAGTTTTATCAAAATCGGATTATTTTACACAAGTTATGCTTATTTGAATTCGACAAAATTTTGCCTATCTCAACCTTTTTGTCTAACCCCTGTACATAGAAGGTCGCTGACCTGGCGATGGCTAGTTCAGGCGCAAATAAGAGGTGGTCCAAGGGATTGGAGTCGCGCTCGGGTCATACCGGTGGTCATGCTCTGTGGTCGAACTCGATCCTTTACGAACAAGTGGCGCGCGAAGAACAACATGGTATCGTCGCTTTCGCGGCGTCGGTCAACCAGGGTTCCGAGCCCAGGACGGAAAGGGGTCTTCGTCAAGGCTGGGTAGGGTAGGCACCGTCAGCAAGTCCTCTGTGTTGGCGAACAGACCCTATCGCAGAGAGGTCAATTTGGGGAGCATTCGGCATCATCATTCTTGATACCAGTCGTGCAGAGGGAAGAGGCGAAGTCGACCTTCCCACCTTCCGAGGTCATAGGGCGTGGTAAGGCCACCTGAAAGCCGGCAATGCGCTGGCACGATACCATGGTGTTCTTCTAAAAGCGAGTCACGATGTTCGATGCTGCAAGGACACGAGCCAACCTCGAGGGTGCGTCGCACTGGCCCCCTTTGAAGCATTACTTTCTGGTTGTACGAAGGGACTATGGGAGCGGCAATGGAACGGTTTAGCGGGTCGGGGATGTAGTCCCGCTCCCTTGTTTGCTGTCGGAGGTGGTCCCAACCGCACTTCCTGGACAACCCAGGATGTCTGTTGAGCAGATTCCTCCATTGCTTAGGAAAATAGGACACTATTACAGTTCAAGAGACTTTGTATTTCACACGAAAGATGCTCTTAAACAGTCATATATTTAAGTTTGTTACATATTGACTAATTGTGTATCTTGACGAAGTTTGATAACGGATATCTTTTCTGAACAATGTAAATGATTTGTTATTTCATTAGGGCGCTTATCGACTATTTTGTTCACCTCGATGAGGATGATGGTATTTATTTATTGAGTTGTTTTTGACGTAGGACGACGTCTGTCGTTTCTATATTGGAGTACTTTACGATTGCGAAATCGGGGACCGTCACGAAAATATGATAGACTTTAAACTTTAATATCTCAGTCGTTTCTCGATGGATTTCCAATTTTTGGACCGTTCGTTCAAGGATGAGTCAACGCTTCTTTGTATTCATTTGAAAATACTGATTTTTACTTATTTATTATCAATAATTGATAAAAGTTTGAAATAGGTAGACCAACCAATGATACATGCATCACTACACAGACATCAAAATCAATCATGCGGGTTTGGATCTAACCTCAGTTTGAACAAGATTTCACGCAGAGCGGACGCATCAAAGCGATCGCAGCGGAGCGTGTTTCCTTAGTGTTGGAAAGGCGCATTGGTGAAAGAAAATTGGATCTTCTCAGGACCAGCATTTTCTGAAAAGAAAGGTTTAATTGCGAAAATGGACGTTTCGGTGGCATCTTCGTTTTGCGTATTCAAATTTACGGGCTTAATTTATCGAATACAAGAAAACGCTTTCCGCGCGCGACCCATTTTGATCGAGATTCCGCAAAGAGGTTACCCATTTATAAGGCAGTAAATATATTGCCACCAACAAATTATATGTTTTTCTGTTTATTAACAAGAGCTCTAATTATTATTTCCCATGTAGTGACTATTTTACTACCTAGATCCCCAGATAAATTTGAGCCATAAAAATTGAAATGTCAATTTTAAACAGGTTTTTACGAACAAATCGTAAGATTCGAGTGGAAGAAATTTTCAGATATAATTCGTTGAAAAATACGACAAAGTTATACTTTTCCTATTAGTAATACACCCAGGTTTTTTTACACGGTTTGTTTAGCGTTAAGACCTTCAGGTCAATGAAACAATGAGTTAATCCCACGAAAAAATCAAAAAATCAAAGAAAATTCAGAGGGTATTAAAAGCTGTAAAAGTTCAGGTTTACCAAAAATTAATGAACCCAATCGCGTAAAAGAAAACTGGGTGTAATTATTTTCAATCTCATGTGTTAGATTATGCGTGATTAGTGAAAATGCTTTGCCTTTCTTGTATATTTGGTTTTGAATTTGACGAAATTGTTGGGAAAAAAGGCAAAACAAAATTGTTTTCACTTATGATGATGCGTTTTCAACTAGGACTCTTCCCTAAAAAAATAACAGTGGGTAATGTCTGTGACATAACCGGAAGTGGACGTAGGACTTGGCTTGACCATGCATGTAAAAATACATATTTTTAGCATTATCATAAGCATTATTACACGCTTCTGTTACCAATCTAGAGAAAAACTATCAAAATGGAAAGCTATCAATCGATTTTTCATCTAATGTTGATTTTTTGATTGATGAAAGTATGTAAAAAGATAATCTTTTGATTTCTAGAGATGCAATATCATCATCCCTGTCCGGGCTGACAATAGTCATTCTCAACGTATGAAGAAAGAAAAATATAGTCTTCGTCTAACATTGCACGCGACACCTATCGGTTTCTTCATGCCGTACCTACCACGAAGATGCAGCCAAAAGTTATGACGATTTCCGTCGTCACTTCTTCACATAATCGATTGCACGTCATTATAGACGAGAGTTAAAAACATAATGACGTCTAAATAAAAGAAATAGTAGAACTTTGGTAACATAAATGTTTCGATAGCATTTATAACCTTCATACGTTACTCAAATTCATTTTCACAAAGAAATAATAAAATCTTGCAGGCAGCTGCCGCTTGAAGAATAATGTATGAAGTCTTCGTTCTTCGCTGTCGTCATGACGATTTGGTTGCACGACGAAGCTAACGGTCGCGTCATTGACGATGCGTGAGTAGCAACAAGACAATAATCTCGTCGCGCTGCGGTTTTTCTTGCTGGACGATGATCATTGTCATCGAGCCCTCTGTCGCTGGATGTTGGTTCTCACCGACCGCTCAAGATAAAATTTGAGCAGGAACTAAACTCGCGTGAGCCATGATTTTATCATTATATCAAAACTCTGCCGAAGCTCCGCCCCTTTGATGAATAAGACCATTGAACATCGTGCTCACCGCTAGTCTGGGTAATAGTTCATTCCAGTTTGAGACAGCAACACGTACGGACGTGTTTTTTGCTCGCGTATTTTCGAAGTGTTTTTTCTCGTTCTTTCGCTGTTTACGTTTTCGCCTGTCGCGTTGGCGTTATTTTCCCGGACCCGTCATGGTAGGCCGATCGGTCGCGGAAAAGTGCCAGCGCACTTTTGGAGGCGCGGTAACCTCCAAGCAGCTTTTGGAGAAACGTGTTTCGCCGTGCCGCTTGATGACGCCGAATCCGCCGAAAAGAGGAAGAAGCAGCAATCGCAGCCGCCGCAGGTGCAACCGGAGCGGGAGAAGTGCCGCCCGTGTTTGTGAAGGGCGATCCGCCGGATTTACGCCCATCGCCAGCTGATCGCTAAGGGGCTGAAATGTACTTTTCGGCTCTGCAGCGAGGGCGTGAAAGTGATGCCGGCCAACAGGGACCATCATCAATCCGTCGTGAGTTCCTCGAGGTCCACAAGATGAGTACTACACTATGACCACCCCGGCACGAAGCCGCTCAAGGCTTTGCTGCGAGGACTTCACGACATGAAGGAGAGAGCTCCAAGAGCTTGAAAGTTGCGGACTGAAGCCAGTAGCCGTCCACAAGATCGCTCGTCACGACAAGAGAGGAATATCGCGACCAGCTTTACCTGATCCATCTGGAGCACGGCTCCACCACCTGGAGGACCTGAAGCTGGTGGCGTTATAAATTACACCGCGCACGGGAGCGGTATCGGCCAGTGCACCGCGATGTCACGCAATGCACCAACTGTTCAATTTCGGGCACGGCACCAGGAACTGCGCATGAAGCCGCGCTGCAACAAGTGTGGCGAACCCCATCCGACGGACGAGTGCGAAAAAGAGGTGGTGATCCTCGCGCCAACTGTGGCGAGCAAACATCGAGCCACCACAAAGGGCTGCCCAAAGCGAGCGAGTTCCTCGGAAACTGGAAGAAGGCTTCACCAGGACCATCTGAAGAAGAACCGTGTTCCTGAATCAACGAGGTGAACTTTCCAGCTATCCCGGCTCCCCGTCGTGTGATTCCAATACTCACCGCTACAGCCGCACAAGACTGGCAGCGCAGCTACCGGTCCAGCTCCAGCATCGTCGGCACCATCCACCAGCGAATGGCCCGCTTCCTCCTCCTGGGTTCCGTCGGCAGTCGGAGAACGAAGCGTCCCACCGGAAGAATCATCTGCCGTGTACACCCGGAGCAGCTGATGCCGATCTTCGCGCAGCTCGCCACTCGACTGCGCGGCTGCAAACCCGATTCGACCAGGTCTTCCACACTTGGCATGTTCATCATTGAAAATGGCTGCTAGGGGCCTGGTCAACTGGAACGCTTGCTCGCTAAAGAGCAAAACAATGAGCTGAAGGATTTCCTTGAGGAGAAGGAAATAGACGTGGCGTTCATCGAAACGCACCTAAAACCGGAGGTGAACATCAACATCCCGGACTTCCGCATCGTGCGACTCGACCGGCCGACCAGGGAGGTGGTGTGGCCATCGCTCTTCGCTACAACATCAACTGTCGTCTGCTTCCAAAGCACACGTAACTGAACGCCATCAGGGGGACCTATTAGATTATGAGGATACAACGCGCCGTATTGTTTTACCTGTGGAAAGTCAAGCTAAACTGGACAATCTGGAGATTTTCTCAAAACAGCGGGAAGGAAGGGCAGCACTGCGCAAAACATTCAACGATGAAACTTCAAATGATCCTTACGATTTCCTGCGCACCAATGTGGATCGAGTGTTCATGCACGCGGAACACTATTCGTGGACGGGCAAAATTGCACATAACGCAAAATACGAAAAGCAAATGCGAGCTGCTTGTAACCTGAACATTATTCGTATTCTGATTGGTAAGTTGATCGTGTGTGTGGTATAAAAAAGTTGAATCGTAAGTTTTTTTCTTGAGCTAGGGTAAACGGAAATCTGCAAACAGACACCTGAGGAAGTTAACTCAGGTAGTGTGGAGAAGGGGTCACCCAACCCACTAAAACTACATAAGCTAAAATTCCCAACGTTAAATCATAGCCGAACTCTCGCAATTCATTTTCTGAACTAACTCTTTCCCACGTATTATTTGTACACATGCATCCGAGTGGTGTGTTTTGTCTGGCATTCTGTCAGATCAACATAGTAAAATAAATGGAATATTGTGAAATCTTATAATTGAGTGATTTTTCCTCAAGACGCTCAACAAATTTGTCATCATTGAAATGCTAATATAAAACAGGCCACGTTCCTGTTGGAACGTACCTAGAGCAATTGGAGAAAAAGACAGACAAATCACATACAATCTATGCCTTATTCTCAATCTGAAAGCTATTCAATTGATCTTTTCGTTTAATTTATTACGACTGTTGAATTCATTGCTTTACGATGAACATTTCTTTAATGCATCGATCTTCTCTGCACCGTGGTTTTGAGATTGTCGAAACATGCTCATTGATGTTATTCCTCTCTCTAGATGTGACGATGCAGCGATTCAACATTTCGCGTGATGATTGCATTCAAAAGATAGTGAAGGTTTTCCAAAACTTCAATGCCAAACTTCATGCCAGACAAAAGCGGGCAAAAGAAGGTATTAATACACCGCCGAAAGTTCCAAATCCCATGGTCAAGAAAATAGTAGCCGAATAATGTGGTAGGTACAGGAGTATGATTACTTTAGGAAACTTTCTACTGGGAAGTAATTGATGTTATATGTTATACTCCGCAAATTGCTTTTCACCAAATCCTGTTGATGTCATTCTTCAATACCAATAAGACAGCTTGATATAATTCAAGAAACAAATAAAACGATGTAAGGAAAACACTATGATGTTGATGACATTTTGGCTATGAAATATTTTATTCGAAAGCCCTTCAAAATTAAAGGTAATACATCTGTTGGAAAATTAAATGAACGGTAGGTTATCTAATACCTATTCAGGTGCAAATTTTCATACATTCAATTTTCTTTCTATTATCACTTTCAACCGTTAAACACTTTCTGCGGTAAAACGTCAACATATACAATAGGGGGCCAATGGAATGTATGGGAAAAATTTGACCATCGAATTTAAAAAAAACCGATAGTGCTCAAAAGTTTCATCTCCTCGAAAAAAGTCCCTTTGCAAAATTTCAGCTCAATCGGACGTCGGTAAGGGTTTGACCAAAGCGGTCAAAGTTTGAATGTTTTGAACCACGAAAGTTTCTCAAGTCCCAAAAAGTCAATATTTTCAACAAAAAAAAATGTTTCTGTTCCTTCCGGAATATCTGCAGCACGCGTGTCCAGTTCTTCAACGAAGGACCGTTTCACCGTGGCATCACTAGTCGGCGTGTGTTAAACCATCGTCCAACTCTCTCCTCCTGCCGACGAATCCGCGCAATGCGCAAGCGTATTCTCGAACAAATTGATGTTTCGGGAACAGTAGGTTGTTGGCCCAAGGTTCCCTATCCGACGGGATCTGGCTGCCATCCGGGGAATAGCATTTCAGACTAAGGCGCTCGATCAGTTGGGTCAAATTTGTTTAAAGTCCCACTCTACACCAGGACTAGGCTAGTGCGTTTTGAGCGGCTCACGGTCGCTTTGATAGGGCCTGTTTGTGAACACATGCAGCTTTTTATAGAAGTTCAACAGAGCCCGTTGTTGAACCCCACCACATCCTAGGCAGACCCCACAGGACGCACCCTCTCACTCTAGCTGATGTCAGAAGGACAACAGTGCCCAGCCTACACTACCACCTAAGTACGCAACCCTTAGCTGGCGGTCAATTGTCATCGAAGACCCGTGTGTTATGGCAGCCTATAACCATGGAGCACCTAAACGACTTCGAATTGGCTGATGACGTTGTACTCCTCGCGCAACGGCGCTCTGATATGCAGAGGTAAGCTCAACGACCTTGCCGAGCGCTCCTCCTCGGCAGGTTTAGCTGAATCAACGTCAACAAAACCAAATCGTTGGATGTAAGTGGAGTAATTTTGAAAGCTTCCAATATCTTTTGGTAACCAAATGGCGTCAGACGGCGGTACCAAGATCGACATAAACGCACGGATCACAGAAAGCAAGGGCTGCCATTGCGAGTTTAAGAAATATCTGGAAAACAGGCAGATAAGTGAACGCACCAGAATACGAATTTTCAACTCTAACGTGAAATCTGTGCTGTTAGACGCTAGCGAAACATGGTGTGTACCGTGGGGCATCGAAATCCGTACACTTAAGCACCTTAGTATATGAAAAAGTCATTAGAAAATAGGAATTGAATTTAAATAAAATGTTTATCATTGACACAGGAGCATGAAGGTTTTATGATTTAAAGATGAATCACAGTTGATCAAGGCGGACTTGAGTACGCAATCACGTGGAAAAGGTTGGGAGACTTCGAATTACAAGTAAAGAAGAACACTTGTTCACTGGTTGATAGTTCGAAGTGGAAGAGACCACTTTCTGTTATATTCAACGTATTTAACGTACTTTACAATTTGACAAGAGTTATCGTTTTTCTGTCAGCGCATGCACGCTCAACTTGAGATACACATTTTAGGGTACACAACAGCTCTCTCCCCTTAAGGATTGAAACTTATATACATATTACATTTTTTGTTATCATAAAGTTTTCTTCTTAATTCTAAGTACAATTGTACACTTATACAATTTAGTTTTCTTTTTCAGAACAATTTCACTCCTTATACATAATTCGGATCAGTCTTCATGACTTTTTTCTTTTCAGAACGCCTTGGTGGCATGCTAGGAGTGGTCGTCCACCATCGATTTCGCTCTTTTCTTCGGATCCTGACATCTTCATCAGGAAATCCTAGAACTCCTCTTCATCTTGATCGCTGCCATTTCGAATTTCTGTTTCCGCCATTTGAGCCGAAAATGTTACATTCTGGAACGAACCATCGAGTCCGGATTAGCAGCAGGCCTAAGCTGTGTTCTATGGGCGTTTATTGGAACGTTTGAAATTTCCACCTGGAAGACATTTTGAGAAACTTGTTTTAGAAAAATTGCCTTAATCCACTCTAGCATGGTTCTGAGGATTGTGGTTTTATACCACACCTCATCACCAGCCATCAGGTTTTGGCAGACGATCAGTGTTACCCTTAAGTAAAACACTTTTATGTTTGCTTATATCATCATGCAGCTGATTTGGAGAATTTTGTGATACAACTTCGGGGTTTTAGATAATGTTTATAACTCTTTTTGGATTGATAAGGTCAATTCACCATTAATGTCTTCGGAGCAGATGCGAGAAAATCTTCTTCCGATGGGATTCTTTCGCCCATCACTTGTTGTACAGTAGTTACGAAAATTAATTAAAAATAGGCTAATCTGATCCTCAAAGGTCCAATTCACTAACTTCTGGTTCAAGTAAAACTTTTCAAAACCTCTTTTAACAGTACGTAAGTCTTTCTGCCTGACCATTACTGGCAGGATTGTAACGGAGGACTCTTTCAGAACATTTATTCCTTGTTGTAACCAAAAAGTTGACAAAAGTATGTGGAATTGAAAGGAGGACCACCGTCAGAAACTAAGACATCTGGCAACCCAAAACGAGCAAAAAATGCTACTAATTTTTTAGTACTTTACTCGTATCTGTACCCTCTTCATCCACTCTATCTCCACCCACTTTGAGAAGCGGCTATCTACCATAAGCAAAATGTGTGATGTTGAAAATGAAAGAAATCAATATGCACTCTACTAAAAGGCCTTGTTGTTGGAATCCAGTGAGACTTCATTTTTGATTTTGGTACTATCGCCATTCCATTGCATGCATCACAATGAGCGACAAAGTTTTCAATATCTGTATTTATACCCAAAACCAGTATACAAATCGTCTTAGCTAACTGTTTCATTTTTACTACGCCACCGTGATTGGCATGTAATAATTTCAGAATCACCTTCTGCATTGATTGCGGTATGATTACCCTGTCCTGGTATAACAAGCAATCGTCAACAAGTTCTAAATCATGCCGATTAGAAAAATGTTCACAAAACGCTTGTCAAGTCGTTTTGGCCAACCACTGGTTAATGTAATTAATAATTTGTTGCAGAAATGTATCGTTCTTTGTCTCATTTGCTATTTTTTTATGTTCCACTGGTAATTTCATTTCCAAAAATTTAAACTGTTTATAATATTGTTATCATACTCACTGGGCACTAATTGCGCTAGAGGGAATCTGGAACAAAAGTCCGCATTACCCATTTGTGAAGATGGCCTGTATTTAATTTCAAAATCATATATTATGAAAGTTCTAAAATATATCTTTGCAATCTTGTAACGTAAATAGCATGCTTTCCTTCCTTGCTAAAGATACCTACTAATGGCTTATGGTCCAGTAAACACATAAAAAAAAATTTGCCATGTAGAGGAATTTATGAAACTTTTAATGGTAGAAACTAATGCTAAAGCTTCCAGGTGAAGAATTGGGTAGTTCTTTTGGGCTGGAGTTTAACGAAAATGACGTAAAACAAATCATTGGTTTTTCAACGTCGTCAATAATATGCACAATCACTCCTCCTAAGCCATAACCAGATGCATCAGACACTACTGCTATTGGTTTATTTGGGTCATAAAACTCCAAAATATTGGCTTTCAGTAATGCCTGTTTACTTTCATAAAATGCATTTTCGCAACTTTTCGTTCCATATAAATTTAACATCGGTTTTTAAAAGATTGGTACAAGTGATACAACTTAGAAGAAGAAAGACGCGAGTATATAAATTTATGATAATAATTTATCAAACCCAGAAAGATTTGAGTTCCGTTACAGTTCTGGGAATTCTTTGCATTTTTAATTGTTTCAATTTTATCAGGACAAGGCATTAAACCATCTTGGCAAATAATATGCCCAAGATAATTCAGCTCTGTAACGAAAAACTTACATTTGTCGTAATTTACCTTAATGTTTGCATTAGATAATCGTTCAAGAACCAATTCAAGTCTTTTTAAACAATCGGCCAAATTTTTTCCAGCAATAAGCACGTCATCTAAATAACAGTACAAATTCTAAATCTTTTAAAACTTGATCCATTACTTGCTGGAAAATGGAAGCACTAGAGGAAGCCCCCTTGCGGTAATCTGTTGTAGGTAAATAAACCTTTAATAGTGTTTATCACCATGAACTTCCTAGAATTTTCAGAAAGAAAAGAGATAGCTGGGTGTATGCACCTTCTAAATCTAAGGCACAAAAATTTTACAACCCGCCAATCCAGCAAACAAATCTTGAGCAGTTGGTAATGGATAGCTATTTGAGTACAATTACCTTATTAACCAGAAACCTTGCAATCTATTTTACAAGTCGGATGTCATTATTTTTCTTTGGGTGCCAACTATGATTGGAGACGCCCACTCACTTGTCTGTACTGGAGTGATGACATTTTTCTTGTTCTAGTTTATCTAAATAAGCGATGACCTTATCCCTCAAACGATAAGGAACATTATAAGCTTTCTTGAAAATTGGCCTTCCGTCCGATTTCAAAACCAGATCTGTATTAAAACCATTTATTGAGTGACGTCAAGTTTTTAGAAAATACATGCTGCTTATACTTTTGTTTAATTTTATCTACTAAATCGTTATTTTCTATTCACATTAGAATGTTATTATTTATTTGTAAAGAAGTTACAAAAAGTAATTTCTCCAGCTAGAATAAATACATCTAGCCACGATCGTCCCATGAGAGGATAAAACTCAGTGTGTATTTTTACAGTTTAACACCAAAAGCCTCAATTTTTCAGTTTTTTCTTAAAATTCACTGTAACATCTTCGTTCTTGCCAGCTATTTGGTAGTTTTGCTCCATCTACTACCACTGAATCTTTTTAGCAGACTTTGTAGAGATTTATTAAAAAGCGAAAAATACTGCGTTTTACTTATTACAGAAACAGAGGAACCACAGTCAACCTCCATTTCCACGAATTTATCCTCAAATACGAACATTCACAAGACCAAGGTTCCTACTTATTTCCTATTAAGGGACACCACATTCATGCACTGAAAATCACCTGAATCAGAATCGTCGCTCTCTCTTCCGAATCTTGCGTCCTCATCCTGTTCAACAGCTCATGATACATCTTTGGTAACATTGATTACCTGAGGTTCCAGGCTTCATCTGTTCTAACAGTTGTACGGAATCCTTGCGCATATTTTTCAATTTGTAGCATTTCCTTTTCAGATGACCTTTCATCCTGCCAAAATCACAAAAACGAGGATCGAAGTGGACTGATCTCCCCTGTCGTCTCCAATCCACCAGACCTCGGCTTTTGGAAATTGTTTCCTATACCTGTTATTTCGGATGGCATTGATAACTACTTCTATTCCGATCTATATGTTGCGGTTGAAACCCTCAATCCTCCACTTCTTTCTGTACTGGCCCACGATTTCTTTCTAGTTTTGTAATTAGCATTATCATTTCTTGATTTATTAACGTATGCTTGGTATGCCAGTCTATGCGAAGAGCAGTACCTCCACGAGGAGCAAGCAATTCATTCCCTTCTATAGCGGCAATACGATGAAAAATCAGGACCAATATTTCAGCTGAGAGAGTTTGTGCATTACTTTTCGCGGCTTCCCCGAGGTTTGGAAATTCATTTTTTCAGCAGTTTCCAAAGTTTGGTCTGGGTCAATACTTAAAAATACGTTGTTTCAAAGCTACATCTTTCAAACCTGCTAGCAATCTATCTCTGATTGCCAGGTATCTTAAACTCACCATAAGCACAAAGTTCTGCCTGAATTTTCAACGTAAATTCGCTAGTAAAAATCTTGCTCAACAGATCTGTCTAAATCTTTTGGAACACGTTGATTGAAATTTATTCTTTGGCATACACCAGAAGCTGTTTTGTCTAGTTTTCCTTGCTTTAAGTTTCTCCACCATGACGGCCAAGGAAACTTCAAGTGAAATCTACCAGTGGGGAAATAGCTTTCGCAATTCTGAATAAAATGAAAGAACCACTTCAAGGTTATAAAATGAGATTTTCGATCATTTTCTCCAATCTTTATTCGCCAGAAAAAAGAACTCCCAATCGCTCTACCCAATGCGGCAGTAAAACGAAGTGCCTTTATGGAAAGGCTCAATCGTCGTAGTGAAAGATATGGACATTACGTAAGTCTTTAAATCACTTTTATAATACAATAAGTTTTTCGAGTTTGAAAAAAATCAATGGGCGTAATAATAAATGTAACAAAACAAAAAGAAAGCAATTGGTACTGTTAGCCCGAAACAATAGAAAAAAAATGTAATGACTAACCCGATCCTTCCGGACTGAGTACACCGTTTTCAAGCTTCCACTCACCAGCGTCGAAAAAGTACCGGCAGTGATTCCTCTGGGACCCGGTGCCGAACCTTCAAATTCAGCCCTAACGACGTACGTCGCCATCTTCACAGTGTCGTAATATTATTGCACTGTTTTTCAGCATCAACGTGAATCCAATAATCGTCCGGTAAATTTACCCCTAGTATCGCTTAAAATTTTCTGCCTTTCGCCTCCCGAATAGCAAATGAATACAGCGGTAAGTATAATTGAAATTACATCTTACCATTAGCGTCGCAGAAAAGTTTTCTCCGTTTCCAGCAATCCAGCGGAAGATGCAATTAAATGCAATATCCCCACCCACACTAAAACGGGAATAAAAAAGAAACTATTAGAATAAAGCAAAAAAACAGTTTCTTTTTCAAAACACACGTTCTATTCTTCTAATCTCTTTTAACAAAAGAGCAAACGGAATTTGGCGGTGCCGCTTAACATAGCAATTCCTTTGTTTCTGACACAATTGACGCGCACAAAATTAATATTGTTAGTATTTTCACACTGTCCGCAATTCTACTCACTCTGTTTTACTCTTTCCTATGTGCCATTCAATGGAACAAAAGAAAAGACCTAGCCACCTCACCGCACCTAAAATGCTGGCTAAAAAAGTTTCCCTCAGGAACTTTTAACTTACCTGCACCGTAAGGTCCTTTTGCAGAAGTATCCTCGTCGCCACTTTTATGATTTAAAGATGAATCACAGTTGAGAGCTAAAGGCGGACTTGAGTACGCAATCACGTGGAAAAAGGTTGGGAGACTTTGAATTACAAGCAAAGAAGAACACTTGTTCACTTTGGTTGATAGTTCGGAAGTGGAAGAGACTCACTTTCTGTTATAATTCAACACGTATTTAACGTACTTTTACACATTTGACAAGAGTTATCGTTTTTCTGTCAGCGCATGCACGCTCAACTTGAGATACCCATTTTAGGGTACACAACAGAAGGCTCCTACTTTTGAAGTGTTTCATATTTACTCATTGAAAACTACGAAAAACATGATAAAATAATGAATAAAATAAACTACTCATGAAGCTCAGAAATCAATCCATCGTGGACGGATTTCGAATCAAAGGATCAAAAGCCGTACAGCTATTTTATAACTAAATATTTAAATTGAAGCAGCCTGGTTGACTAAACTACCACTGTACATAGTTCGATACGCACCTTGAGAAGCGATCCCTCCGATTTGTATTCTGTTTATCTTATGTAATGATTCGCAATTAGCAATCAAAACACAGTTACATTTGGTGCAATCAGCTCTAACCGAAAACAAAATGGCGGCAAAAACTCCGCGTTTGGTGGGTGAAGATTTGTTTTTGATTTTTGTTGTTTTAGTTTCAGAGCTTTCTTTCCATTTCTATGCGCTAAAAGCTTACTGCCGAGTATCTGAACAGGATAAGATAAATCATTTCTATATTAATTACCTTTAACCCCCCTTTTAATTCTATTGGATATCTCATAAGATTTGGACGGATTTCGGTGCTGTACGGATTTTCGTCCCGCACGGTATCAGTGGAGAACACTCAACGGCACTGCATGCGGTTCATCAACAGATACCTGCGGTCCCATATAATTCCGGGCCTGGTGGCCTCACAACTGAATCTCAAACAACTTGAAGCTCCATCGTCGTTGTCACCAGAGGCCGATATGCAACAGAAATTCGAAGGATCGGAAGTGGGGCTGAGGTCACGGCCACCACTCTACGTAGGGGCGGAACGTGCACGAAATCTGTAAACAAGCATTAGACTGGAAACCCAGCGGGACATCATCGCAGCAGAGGCAGCAGACCCAGAGGCTCATGGCGGCGAAGCCTCAATAAAGAAATAAAAGTGTCGATCGAAACCCCAACCTGGCAACAGAGTTAAAGCGATAGCCGGGCAACGCTCAGGATGGAGATCTTTCAAGTCGGCTCTTTGCACCACCGGAGGTGTACAGGAATCCATAAAATAAAATAAAAAATAAACCCGTGGAAGCAAGTTAGTATTGGAACTTGTGAGGACCAGAACTATGTTAGGCGCTCCTTCCCGGATGTCAACTCACCATTTCGTAGCCCTCTTTTTGAAGGAACTCTAGAAGAAATTCCAGGAGAAACTCCTTGAGGAGCTTCCGGAGATATTCCTGAAGTAACTCCTGGGGAAACATCATCAAGAATGCCTGGAAAAGCTCTAGAAGGAATTCGTGGAGACACTTCTGGAGGAATTCCTGTAAGATCTCGAAGAGAAAACGTGAAGAATTGCAGGTTACATGATGAATTTCTCATCAGCTCTTATTAGCTGGATTGAAGTTAGAACAAATGCAAAATAGTGAACGTTTTAGCATCGAATTGGTGTCCGGAAATGCAGATTTAATTAGTGCAGTGTACATGTCCGTCTAAAAATTTAAAACAATCTGTAACCATTTTCAGAGTACTCCCACCCCTATGCTTGACGCATAACGAATGCTGTTTTTTGAAAAAATCTGAATGCTGGTAGAATTTGAAGCACGGTACAATACGTTATTGTGCACTGTATGTTTTATGCTATTTCAAAGATAATAAAAACAGTGATGAACTTCTCTTTCTTGAAAAAATCACGTTAATAAAGATAAAAAAAGATATGCAATCAACTTGTTACGCGTAACAAAATTTCGAAGGACCCCCATCCTCTATACTTTGCGTTACAAATCGTAACAAAAATTAAACAACCCCCCACCCCCTATTGCGTTACGTAATATTTGAACAGACCCTAGGTGTTCATCGAAAGAAAAAAATCGACGAAACATCACAATACTGAGAAATGGTAATTAAACCAAATAAATACGCACTATATGCCCAGCCCACTGTGATTTGCCGTATTTTATCTGCCTACTGATTTCTACATTTTTGTACACTTGGTACAACTCGTGATAAATGCGTCTGCGCCATTCACTCGCGGCTAACGTCATTATCACATGTAACGAGTGTTCCAAGATATATGAATTCGTCGATAACCTCAAATCGCATCTCATCCATTTCCACATCGGGACCAACACCATTTGTACTGCCTTCTTCTTGGTTTTGACAGAGTTTATGATCAGTCTCCCGTTTAAAAGAGCCGAAAGCCTCTTCCACTGTCTGCCAAGAAGCACGTAAGACTTGTTGATGATGGTTCCGTTACGTTGCTCCTTCGTATTGCACCTTCCAGTGCTATGTTGAATATCCAGTCATAGAGCGCATCGCTCTGCTTTAATCCATCCAGTGTCGCACGAATCAACCTAATAAACTTTGCTAGAAAGCCATTTTCTAGCATTATATGCCACAGTTCGTTCCATTTCACTGAGTCGTACGCGACCTTAAAATCTACAAACAGATGATGAGTCCGCAAGTTATGTTCCCGGAATTTATCAAGGATTTGTCGCAAAATACAGATGTGGTTGATCGTCTTTCTCGAAAACCGCTTTGATATTCGCTAACAAAGGTCTCCGCAAACAGACGCAGTCTGCTATAAAGAACTCGAGAGACTTGTAGGCAGTATTGAGTAGTGTTATACCTCGATAATTAGCACAATCGAGTATATGCCATTTCTTGTAGATATGACATATGAGGCCATCATTCCAGCTCGAAGGCATTTCTTCTTCTTCCTCCCAAATCATTCCAATCACTGGTAATTTTTTTCATTGAGCCGGTCACTCCCAACTTTTAGAGGCTCGCCCGGGATTCCGTCCTTCATAGCGGCCTTACCGTTCTTCAGTTCTCGAACAGCTTTTCTCATTTCGTCTAGAGTTGGTGGCTTCACTGATTGTTCATCAACTTCAATCTTTATTCTGTTTGGGTCCTCCCTGTTCGATTGTTCGTTCAACAATAACTCAAAGTGCTCATGTCAGCTAGCAGCCACCCCTGCTAGATCGGTAAACAGATTTCCGGAGCTGTCATTGAGCTGATCATTGACGGGCACAAGTGCGCTTTTTTGCGTATGTTGGGAGGCTGCCTACTGACTTCGCCACAAGGGTGGCTCATCGACTGACAGGTGTCAGTGCGACAGATGCTAGCGGTGATGTCAGTGGAATGACAGAAAAGGAAATAGGGAGTAAGATTGTTTGCGATAGCAAGCGAAACTCGGACACGTTGTTATAATTTCGTAACTTTTGTAATAAAGCATATTTTTAAATCGTTCGTGAATCATGCGTATCCTTTTTATCATTCAACTATCGCAACAGTGGCGACGAGGTATTGGAGTTTCGCGCGAGAAAACAAATTGCGCAAGGTTCGTCCCAAAATAAGCGCGTTTTGTGGATTCAGAGACAGTGGAATAAGTGCAATGACGGAGAACAATGCAGGTCAAGCGTCAGGAGGGCAACCGCAGCCCAATGTCAATCTTACAGAGGCTGTTGTACAGCAATCCTGAATAACCAGCAAAAAGTCTTGATGAGACAAATAGCTAAACAGTTGGCCGCCACGCAGGTTGTCGTCAAACAAATTGTCCTGAGATGAATCAGTACTCGAATTCTCTATTGCACAAATATGGCGGAATTCATCTACGACAAGGACAATGGGCATACTTTTGATGCATGGTTCTCTCAATACATCGACTTGTTCGATAAAGATGGCAGCAAGCTGGAAGACGCGGCCAAAGTGCAACTACTCCTATGGAAATTGGGTTTCACCAGACCATGGCCAGCGGTAACAACCTTCGAAGCTTCTTTTCTTTCGAAGCTTGCCCGGGAGTTTACCTTCGAAGAAACTGTGGGACAAGTTAAAATCAAGTTATTTGGAGCAAACAATATCAATGTTTCGGAGGCGATACAACTGTTTGCAGACCACCAAGGAGTGACGGTGATGACTACTTGGCGTATTCTGCAAGGTAAACAAGGCATGCGTTGATTTCAAGCCGTCGGAGTTGGACGGAGGAACAATTTAGCGCCCCATCTACGTCTGTGGGCCTCAAATCCAAGAAGGAATCAGGAAACTGGATGCGGCTTTATCAACAAGCCTCTCAACGAATCTGCAGAGCCTTCACCCTGCAGCAAGTGCGTTGTGGAGCAAATGTAACAAGCTATTGTCAATAACCTAAGCAGGATACAGTGTTGGTGGAAAGCTGCTTCGGCGGTCAATGCGGACGCATTTCCTCCAAGCCGAAAAGAAACCAGAAACATCGATCGCCTTTCGGATAGCAGCAATAACCGTGGATCAGCCAAAAACGCCATGCTGGTCCTGGCGGCGGGATGCACTTCAATAAAGATTGTCAGTTTCAGACCATCGGTGCAACAATTGCAGGGAGACACGGACACCGTGAAGGGGTATTCAGCATGCTTCGTCGAAAAACAAGCTTCATACTGTGCAAGCAATCATCCGTGGACAAATTAAAACAAGAGAAGACATCAAACCATCGGCAAAGCTGTGTCAGTTAGGGTTAGGACCATCGGTAATCGTCGTAAATTTGTCGAACTCCAAATCAACAATGTTCCTCTTCGTCTACAGTTGGACATCTCCATTATTTCACACCAATCGTGGATCAAAATCGGCCAACCTAAAAAGCAAAAATCAGCAGTGTGCAATTCGCCAGGACAGCATCCGGAGAGCCACTGCACTTAATGGCTGGAATTGGAGTGCAACATTACCTTCAACGGCACCACCAGCGAGGGTAAGTGCTTCATAGCATCTCCTAACGCCAACCTCGACATTTTAGGCATTGACTGGATGGATTTATTTGGTTTATGGGATCATCCCATTACATCGTTCTGCAACCAAATAACAACGCAAGCTAATCAGCGAATCGTTACACTTCAAGCACAGTTTCCCGAAGTATTTACGAATGAGATAGGACTCTGTAACAAGTCCCCGGTCAAGCTAATTCTCAAAGGAGATCCGAAACCGGTGTTCAGGCCGAAACGACCGGTGGCATACTCCATGGAGCAAGTAGTTGAAAACGAACTGATCCGCTTACAGAGCTTGGGTGTTTTGAAGAAGGTGGATTTTAGCGATCAAGCGGCAGCAATCGTTGCGGTATGAAAACCAAACGGAATCGTTCGTATCTGCGCTGATTATTCTACCGGCCTTAACAGTGTTCTTGAGCCAAAACCAATATTCCGCTGCCATTGCCTCGAGGATATTTTTTGCAAAGATGCTGCCAACTGTCGGATTTTTTAGTCATGTGAACTTATCCGGATGCTTACCTCCAAGTAGAAAGTGGATCAATCCTGCTAACCTCTCCTGACCATCAACACCCATAAAGGCCTCTTCCAGTATAACACGCTTTGTCACCTGGCACTGGGTAGTTCCTGCCCTGGAAGCTTCTAACAATTAATGGACACTATGCTAGCTGACCTCGAGTACATCACTCGTTGGTTACTTGATGACATCCTTGTGGGCGGCCGCAACGTAGAAGTTAGCATCAGCGAAACTTGCAACGTACCCTCCAGCGTCTCAAAGAGTACGGGTTCACCGTGCGCATCGAGAAGTGCAGCTTTGGAATGCAGCAAGTCAAGCACCTAGGACAAATTTTAGACGGTAGTGGAATTAGGCCAGATCCAGGGAAAATTTCAGCTATCGTTAGTATGCCTCCTCCACATCGATGTATCTTCGCTTGTTCCTACTCTAGGTGCTATAAATTATTATGGCGGTAAATATGTCAAAAAGATGCGCACTCTACGACACCCCTATGGATCAGCTGTTAAAAAGCCGAAGCAAACTTCTTTGAATGGTCACCAGCATGTCAAGCATCGTTCGATCGATTTCGGGAGATACTCCAGTCGCCGTTACCATTACTGACCCATTACAATCCAAATTTGGGCATCATTGTTTCTGCGGACGCATCCGCATTTGGGTTGGGAGTCCGAATTGCGCATCAATTTCCGGACGGGACGGTTAAAGCCTGTATACCACGTAGTTTAACGGCAGCTGAATGCAATGAGTAGTCAAGTGGAAAAGGGAAGGCTTGGCTCTTTATCTTCGCAGTGACCCGGTCTCCATCGAATGCTTTTCGGTTTCGGAAGTTTATCTCGAAACCGCACACACAAGTCCGCTATTGGTTCATTTTCGGATCGAAGAAGGGAATTCCAATCGTACACGGGCAAATCGGCTTCAAAGATGGGTGCATTGACGTTACTCCTCATGATTTTGATATTCGTTATATTTCCCCTCAAGGGACACCATTTCGCACGCTGATGTTTTGTCCAGATTAATAAACCGGTCATATTCGCCTCAGATGAGGTAGATCGTAATCGCCAATCTCGAAATGGAAAGCTCGATCAGAGAAAGCGTAATTAGCGAATCTATAGATATATTTCCGCCATCGTTCAAGATGGTGCAAGCGGAACAACTTCAAGAAGTTATTTCGGTTCGTCAACACAAGTTGGCCTTTCAGAAGAAAAAAAAGGATCTGTCAGGATCTCCAAATTCAACAGTATTAGCTACATGGCGTGATTCGCTCATAGTAGGATGAACAATTGTTTAATGTACGGGGAACGATTAGTAATTCCAACCGAAATTCGCAAAATGTGTACTCAAACAGCTACACAAGGGTCACCCAAGGGCGGAAACGAATGCGATCTATTTTCCCAAGACAGTACGTATACTGGGTCTCACATCGACGAGGACATCGCCAAATCCTTGTGCAAATCCTGCATCGATTGTTCTGATCGTAGCAAAAACCGATCGGAAGACAATTCTCAAATCCTGGGCACAGCTCCTGAGAAACCATGGCAGCGTGTACATGTGTACTATGCCGGTCCGCCAGAAGGGTGGTACTTACTTAATTCTGGTGGATTCGTCTGTTTAGCAAGCGGCCAGGAGGTAATTACGCAATTGCCAAGGACATTACCACGGCAGCGATACAGTGCATGCTTTCGAGGAATTTTTGCTAGATTTGGAGCTCCTGGAAACACTGGTGTCGGATAATGGTACACAGTTTACCAGCGAAGCTCTTCCAATCATACTGTAACAAAAATGCTATTCTCCACCCTCAAAACGGGTTCTCCATTTCATCCGCAGTCGAACGGCCTCGCGGAAAGGTTTATGATACTTTTAAAAGGTCGCTCAAGAAAGTAACGGCAGGAGGGAGAAGCATTAGATGAAGACACATCGACATTTTCCCTCCAATGTTATCGATCGACACCATGCCGCTGCAGTGCAATTCGGATGGAAAATCTTCTGCAGAGTTATTAGTAGGTAGGTCTGTCCGAACATCACTAGACTCTTTACGCCCACCTTCGCAATTCTAATAACAGAACTAGCATCCTAAGCAAGAAGACCAATACAACCGAAAAGCATGGCACAAAGTCAAGTGAACTTACAGTCCGCATGACCTTATCTGGGCTAAAGTATTCCGGAACAACAAATGGACCTGGGAAGCTTGATCATGCCAGGAGCCGTCTAGGGAGGCGGAAGTAATGGCAACGTGTGGTTGGAAACGAAACAGCAGCTCATCAGATCCAGGGCTGACAATAAGTCATTCTGTCGCACGACGAAAGCGAAAAAATATAGTCTCTCGTCATAGCATTGCGCGACGCAACACCTATTCGGTTTCTTCGCACCGTATGCCGTCACCACGACGATACAGTCGTGCAGCCAAAAGTTATGACGATTTCTGTCGTCACTTCTTCAATACACAAATTGACTGCACGTCATTATATAAGGCGCAACTGGTTAAAAATCATAATGGCGCTCAAATAAACAAATAGTAGGAGCTTTGCGTAACATAAATGAATCGATAACATTTATAACGCCTTCATACGTTACTTAAATTCATTATTACAAAGTATTAATAAAAATCTTTTGGGCATGGCAGCTGCCGCTTGAAGAATCAATGTTACGAAGTCTTCGTTCTTCGATGTCGTCATGCGAACGATTTGCTGCACGACGAAAGCTAACGTTGTTTCGCGTCATTGACGATGCGTGGAGTAGCAATGAAGACAATACAACTCGTCTCTACTGTGGCATTTCGTACTGCGACGATGACTATTGTCAGCCCTGATCAGATCACATTGTAACCAATTGAGAACACGTCATCAATCCGATGTGGACCGAAGATTACCTGCAAAACATCACGTCAGGAAGACATTGGGGTAAGCCTTCTGGATATTCTGGTTGGGCGGTTGGCGGGCTCCTAATACACCCGCCAACGGATCCGGAGTACCAACAGGAGACTACTGAAGGTGTTCCTCCAGAACATCAGCAGCGCTCTGAATCTCAAAAGCAGCACCCATCCTCAAGTAACATAAGAAAACCACCGATTTCCACTCGTCAGTCTACGAGGTGATTCGTAGACCACCTGCGAGGTATGAACCTTATCAACTGTTCTAGAAGGGGAGGTGTTGGGAGGTTGCCCACTGACTTCTGCCACAGGTGGCTTCATCGGACTGACGAAGGTGTCCAGTGCGACAGATGCTAGCGTTGATGTCAGTGGAATGACAGAAAGGAAGAAGGAGAAGATTGTTTGCGATAGCAAGTGGATCTGACACGTTTTTATAATTGTAACTTTTGTAATAAAGTATATTTTAAATCGTTCGTGAATCGCGTATTCCTTTTATCATTCAACTATCGCAACAGCGTATGTTTTTGAACGTTTTGTGAAACTTCCGCGCGTCGTTTCTGGCAAAGCTTCCCTATCCCTTGTATAGTAATTTTTCGTCGCACCCCCGTTTTTTCGCCGGTAGAGTTTTTTTTCTCAGCTGCCCATTGTTCTTATATCGTTCTCTATTTTAGCGTGTAGTCGCTCGATCAAGCGGCTCCCTGACTGGTTTTTCTCATCTGTCATTCTTTAGCACTATGCATCAAACAAGCGTTTCAGTTGGTTTCCTTGTGTGGTACCAAGTACCTCTATGTCTGTTGTATTGGCCGCCTCGTGGACTTGTCACATTGCGTTATTATATTTCTACAGTTGGGTGTCCTTCGATTCTTTTCGTCGAGCTTATGAGCGAATTGTTCCGCAACGCCCTCGCCCGAAAGTCTCACACCTAGAACCGATGATGCTGGGCAGCCTTGCGCGATCCACCAGATTGTGGTCAGATTCGATATTTAGGCCTCGGAATGTCTTCACATCTATGACATCTGAGAAATGCCGACCATCCACCAAAACATTTTGGGTTATTTGGGTGTCTCCAGGTGTGCTTTCGAATATTCTTGCGTGCAAAACAGTTGCTACAGATAGCCTCTCTGGCTGCGGCAAAAGTGATTAGCTTCAGGCCGTTGTTATTGGTAGTTGCGTGGAGGCTTTCCTTTCCAATGGACTGGATGAAAGAACCTTTTCCTTCCAACCTGTGCGTTTGCGTCACCGATGATGAATTTCACGTCATGTTTTGGGCATTCTTCGTAGGTCTTGTCAGACGCCAGACTTGTCATCGGGTTTGTCGTTGGTGCGTATGGATTGATCAAGCTGTAGTTGAAGAACTTGCCCTTAATTATCAACACGCAGATTCGAAGTCTCATATGATATCACGTAACACGTCAAAAACTCGTAAATGCTGAATAGGCTATAAGGAAGGAAAATGCTCACTCAACAACACCTTAGCATTACCTAGCTTATTATGAATATAGTCAAACAGCAAGTGTCTATCCCAGAATGCTGAATTCTTTCAAAAAGATACAATCCCAAATATTTATTCTGTTTCAGAAGTTTATTTTCATTGACGATCGATAACAATAAAATAACATTTATCGCGTAACATTTCTACAACGTCGATACATCGAATACTACATGGAACATATTACTTTCTCGAATTGCACAATGAAGTTTTGTAGATTGCCGTACTTCCAAGAGCAGCGTTTGGCACGTAAAAACGAAACAAACATAGGGTAAAAGTTTGAAGCTTGTTCAAAGGATAAATCTGTAGGATAAAGTAACTGAGACTTTGAAATATTAGTACGCAGGGGTGACTTGAAGCGAGCATGTTAGTAGCAATCTAAACGTAATAAATAAATAATGATATGCGGCAACAATGTAATCGAGTGAATGACGGTTCGCCATTGAATGGCTGGTGATGGGTGAAGTTTGCAGAATAAATTATTAAAATATTAAATAAATAGTTTTGCCTCAGGTTCTCCTCAGCGTGGTACAGAGAGAACTCATTTACGCTTGGATCTATCGCTTTTGCACCTCTGAAGTGGGGTTTCTTCCGTGGAACCCTGTTGGGCCGTCCGTTAATTCGCATATGTGCAGTCCAATCCGCTTCAATGGGTGTACATCGATTTTAGGATTTCCCATCTTCCATTGGAACTTTAGCCATTTTGATTCCTGTGCTGTTCTGGGTCCTGAAAATATAGTGGGCCCAAAACGGAAATCCAAATTTAAAGATTCTGGTACTCTTTCCGGTCAAACATCTCACCCCTGGAATCGTTTTCGTGGATGATTTCTGACACTTCTTCCACGTGGTCCACGGTGTTCCGAAACCGTTCACGTCACGTACAAACGGGGGAACGCGGGACATATTTGTGCTTCCTGGGAGCGGTCCACAGGGTTGTGGAACCTCGGCAGCGAACAGCACCTGCGATTTCCCTGAAGTGATGACCGTCTTCGGAAAGGTTGGCCTCTGTAGTATTCCCCCTTCCGCGTTTCTTGCTGCGATTACCTCGAAAGTCCCTGCGTTAAGCGTTCGCTGTAGGAGTAATAGGCCCCGGCGTCGTGCGCTGATACATACATTTCTGGAATATGGATGGACAATGAAGTGAGTAATCTATGATCCATACAGAAAAATGAAATTCTTGAATACTCTTTTTTGGGTATCCCCGCTCTTTAAGCCTCTCTCCTAATTAGTACTTTAGACTTATGGGCTTATTATGAAACGCATAAGCTATAATTCCCCGTGAAAATTTCTTAGTCGTAGTCTGAGGTTAGCCTATTATGTAGAACTGCCTCAATAGGGTATGGTAGGCTTTTAAAATTCAGTAAAAAATTTAGAGGTTTCAAAGTACACAAAACTAGAAGAGTTTCATCAACAAAGTTTGTGACCAATCTAAACAATCATATCCAGCTTTCCACGCTCGCCATAATGGCAACTGCTATAAATATTTCTGACAGTAATTGCTTCCGACGCTGAACTGTATTCGACGCTGTTGTATCAAAGCAGCTGTTATTTGCACTTTGTTCATTTACGATTTCAGAGGAAAAACTATCTTTACAAAATGGGTTTAATAGTAGTTTGTGCAACAAGTTGCAAAAAGATGTTTTTTTCAGCACGAGTTGTACGTTTATCCAACGAGGCTTCTGCTCTAGTTAGATGAAGTTGCCTTTTTGAAATTGTAGTGGTGATGCTTTATGTCTAAGTGAAACTATTTCATTCATTACACGACGCAGAGAATACACTATTTGAACACTTATTCAGCAAAATGTAGTCATCTAACTACTGTTCTGATGTTAGTTTTTCATTATAGCACCCAAATGAGTGTTATAAATGTATATTATGCAAACCCATTTCAGTTGCATAATAAATTCATTAAAGCACCTGTTTCTGTTGCTGATATAGAAAAGTAAGCTGTTTTATCACTCAAAGACGAACTGTAAACCAGATATTATGATCAGGAATTGCATTTTTTTTTTCATTTTCGAAGCAATTCTTATTATGTATTTGTATTTTTTAGGTTTTGGCGATAATAGTTGATGCTCTCACGAATATCTGGTGCAGCAACACTTGGGCTTACCAGAAAAGTAACCTGATTGCGAGAAAAATGTTCAGGATCAAGAAGGGGGAACAGGTTCTTCCTGGCAGACGGCAGGAAAACCAGATTACAGGCTAAATACGAATATTAGTCTTTTTTTTGTCGTTCAAAACGTTTAAGTTCGGGCTATTTTAAGAGGACTAGTGGAATATCCTCAATTTCTTTTATACCGACGTCAAATTGAACGGAATTTGGTTTGTCTTCCTTTCGGAGTGTGAGATCGAAACTTTAACTTCTGCCTCAAAAAACTCAAAACTCTGAAAATATGCCTTGTTAGATTTTTTTTAACTTACTTCTTTTAACTTAGACCTTAATCTTTGCAAAGACAGACCTTTTCGCATTCCTTCCTTTAATCAAAGTTTCACTTGTACATGTTAGTGGTCTTTCAACATTGGCATCGCACTCCACAACTGGAGCACAATTTAGCTCGACCGATAGTAAATATTATATACATTTGTAATATGTGGCTCTTTTTTGGGAATTTTCTTTTTCTTCATTTTAACCATGAATAAAGATAATGGAAAGCAGGGAAAAAGATCTTGTCCACAAAAAGTAACGAGAGAAGCAAAAGTGGTGATGGAATACGCTATAGCATACCACGGGGGATCACAAGACTTTTAATTGCACAATCAGTGGCAATGGTACCGTTACTGTTGGACACGTACACTCGAAAGAAAAACTTATGGGGCAATCGAGATTCGTTCAACTTGACGGTCTAAAGTAATTGAGGCAATTTTCTCAGTCCTGCTGAAAAGCTCCAACAAGGACCCGCGTGGAACGAGGTTTTGAAACTTACAAACAAGACAACTCGTGTTTATGTAATCTGCATAATTTATCAGTTCTATGTAATCGTGGCATGTTCGCCCTTCTTGGTCTGAGAAATTTTTTTTGGGCTACTTCCTTCGTAAGCTCAAGTATTGATTCACCAGACATTCGTGAGAGCATCAACTATTATCGTCAAAACCTGCAAAATACAAATACATAATAATAATTGTGCTAAAAATGGAAAAACTAAGTCCAATTCTAAAAACAGTTTTTACTCTGAGAATCACAAATAAACAAAGTGAAAGTAGTTGCTTAGATACGATAGCGTCGATTACAATTCGGCGTCGGAAGCAGTAACTGTCAGAAATATGTATAGCAGCCGCCATTATGGCGAGCGTGGAAAGCTGGATAGAATCTGTGAATTAAAGACAGAATGGTTGGTCTATTGAAATATCGATAGATTTCAAACAAATCTGTAAGTGCCTAAGAGTGAAGGTAATACTGACTATACTCCCTTGGACCCATCATTTCCCCAGGAACTGTCTCCCCAGCATTACTTCCTGAGGGATATTAGGCAGGCAGTACTTACTGTACTGCTCATTAACGCCTGCTCACACAGGCACTCATCCTGTATGAGGGGATTACCTTCGGATGCTCATCACTAACACATACCATGTGAGTCTAACTTGGGTGCTCAAACCCTTTACGCACCATCACTCATGTGGAGACTAACTTGGTTGCTCAGGGCTCTCACCCTGTCGCTTGACACACGCTCTAGCACACCAATTTGAGATTTTTTTGGGTGCTCACACCAGCACAACCTGCCATTCCTCCTGACACACGCTCTGACACATCATATGGGACTTACTTAGGTTCTCTCTTCTGACATGCCATGCGAGGCTGATTTGGGTGCGCACTCTACTCTCCTCTGCAATGCCTCGAGGTGTCGGTAGCGATAGGTACCAACAGTTCTACGCTACGACCCTCCTACCTAGACATGTGCATACTCACACCTATGCGCTCATTTTTTGCCATCATTTGGTTGCCACCCGCTGCGACACTCTTACATCGACATGTGCAAATCTCTTATTCACTTCCCCGCGCTCAGCCTGTTTTCAGTTTCTATCTAACCAATCATAATTTAGTCATGGGCGTTTGTTAATCATTGCTGGTCTGCGCGTCAGATTCTCTGCAAGCTTCAGGCAATCTGGAGTGGTTGCAGTCGATGCTACTGCGTTCCACTTCTCCCGCGCGCACCGCTTGCGTATAAGCATCCCCTCTGAATAAGGAGTTATCCGGGATTGTGGTCCTGACCGCAAACGTTTAGCATAGCTCTTCTTTCTGACGTCGAAACGATGACATGGCCGAACAGTACGTGCCTTTGCAGTTTCACTCAACCTCCCTTGGGCAGTCAGGGCAGACGGGGCCCTCTGCGTGCCCAAACCTGTGAAGGTACTGCGGAAGCAGCCATCACAGGCAGCACAAGGAAAAAAATATAGACACTATAGATTCCATAGACGAGCGCAGGCACGGTTGGGTCATTTCGATTAAGTGTGTTTTTACCACGTGAATTTGACGTCACATCGGCCCGTTGCTTGGATTGGCAATCGTGACGTCATGCTCGTTTGGCTACACTAACTGACAGTTCGTTTGGCTACACTCGCCTTCGCCTCAGCTCGTCTATGGAACCTATAGTGTCTATAGGAAAAACTGGTTACAGCCACTTTATAGTGACTATAGCCACGTAGCTCGCAACACTCCTCGTCTTCCCGTATGACCAGCCTGACTGGCATCATGTTCGCTTTCACGCAGGCTGCATCGTGTGATATCGTATGGTAGGCAGATATCACTCTGAGACACATATCAAGCGGTATGTGCTCTCCAGTTGCCTACGTCTACTGGCACACATCTTGGAACTGTTAGAGATCATCCTCGATAATGCCGCAATAGCAGTCAAAGTCATCTTCGCATTAACAGGTTAATCGGAGACATGGCTGTCGAAGGTCAGCTTGTCGTTCTTAAAAATACCAAGGAGCTTCAAATTCCGATTTGATGCGATCGCGACTGTACTCACATGAATCACTGCATGTTGAACTGACTGGCTGTTGTTGACGATAACTACCTCCGTCTTATGTTGAGCGAGGTCCAGGCCTCTAGCGCTCATCCAATCAGCCACAATGATGATCGCAAGTTCTGCGGTCAGTTCTACCTCGGGAATTGACTCCCCGGTAGACCTGCATAAGTTTACGCGTCATCGGCGGAAGTTTCTACTAATTAACGAACTTTAGTTTCAGGACACCGTCGTACATAAGGTTCCATAATACCGGGCCCAGTATTGAACCTTGAGGGAATTCTGCGGTAATAGGAACGCTTCTCTGACCGGCATCAGTCTCGGTGAAGAGCCCACTTTGGTCTTTGGCCATCACTATCATTTAGGTGTCACCCCACGGATTCGCATTGGCACCTTCGCATACGTTGTCGGAACACACTCTCTTCTTGTTATTGATGGTCTTGTTACAGGCCAGTTTCGCAGCTCGAAACACTTCCAACGGTGGTCCGCTCTTTCATCTTCGTTGCGGGAACGTGGCGTTGCACGCACGTGATACCAACGCATCGGTGAAAACTTCGCTGTCGAAGTGATTGGTCATCCACCCACGGACCTGACAGGGATCCCTGGACCTCGGATGTTGCACATCATAGTTGAAGCTTGAAGCTGAATTGCTAGATAATCACTTCATGGGTGTAACCCTCATCCACCCTCCAGTCCAAGTATGGTGCCAGACCAGGACTGACAAACGTTACGTCAATCTACGACTCCACCCCGTTCCTTCAAAACGTGCTAGCGGAACCATTTTTGACTAGCACTGCTTCGAGCTTCGCTAGCACCTCAAGTAACGCTTGACATCTTCGATATGTGCAGCAGCTGCCCTTCGATATGTGCAGCAGTTAACATCTCCTGCTATGACGATCGGCTTCCGTCCCCCACCAAATTGCCGTTATCGACAGGGAAGTTGTACGGGTCGTATAGGAGAGTGACATCGGTCCTCGACTCTGAGACCGACTGCCATAGCAGCTGCTGGGCAGTTGCACAATGGTTAAGATTCAGCTGGGGGGGCAGGGACTATGTCCAAGCGGCTTGACGATCCCCTCCCAGGTGGCCATTCATGCGAGTTGTGGCGCCTGCCCAGGGATGTGGTGGGGTTTGACAGTGGGCCCCTGTTAAAACCTCTATAAAAAGCTGCATGTATCCGCAAGTAGGCTCCGCCAAAGCGACCGTGTGCTGCTCAAGCGCACAAGCTTCCAAGTCCTGGTGTTAGGTGGACGCTAAACAGCCCTCGACACGACGGCCCTCCTGACGAGACATGAGAGTTTGGTCAGCAGGCCCAATAAGCCGCCTTTAAAAAACAATTCATTACGAACGACATATAGGAAGATAATACGACTCTGATACAATCGGCAAACGACTCTAGGGCGACGAATCAAAGGATCACGATTGGAAGCTTGGAACATGGAACTGCAAGTCGCCAGGGCTCTTCTGCAGGTTGCGATAGTATAATCTACGATGAATTACATCCTCGCAACTTCGATGTCGTAGCGCTGCAGGAAATCTGCTGGACAGGACAGTGTGGAAAAGGGCATTAAGCGGCTACCTTCTACTAAAGCTGTGGCACCACCAACGAGCTGGGAACCGGCTTCATAGTGCTGGGAAAGATGCGCCAACGCGTGATTGGGTGGCAGCCAATCAACGCAAGGATGTGCAAGCTGAGGATAAAAGGCCGTTTCTTCAACTAGAGCATCATCAACGTGCACTGCCCATATGGAGAGAGACCCGACGACGATAAAGAAGCGTTCTATGTACAGCTGGAGCAGACATACGATGGATGCTCACTGAGGTACGTTAAAATCGCCCTGAACGACATGAACGCTCAGGTAGGAAGGGAGGAAATTGTATAGACCCGTCCTCGGTCTGGATAGTCTGCATACCCTATAGAACGATAACGACCAACTTTGCAGCATCCCGCGGAATGGTAGTCCGATGCACTTTCTTCTCCCGCAATATCCACAAGGCCAACCACCTAAGCAAGGAACGGAAAACCAGATCGACCACGTTCTTATCGACAGTAAAATACTTCTCCGACATCACGAACGTACGCACTTACCGCAGTGCGAATATTGAATCAACCACTACCTCGTCGCAGTATGTCTGCGCTCAAAACTCTCGACGGTGATCAACACGCGTCGGAGTCGTCCGCCGCGGCTTAACATTGGGCGGCTACAAGACGGTAGACTAGCCCAAGACTCACGCGCAGCAGCAGCTGGAAGTGGCACTCCCAACGGAAGAGCAGCTAGGCGCAGCATCTCTTGAAGATGGCTGGAGATATCTGATCCGCGATTGAAGCACCGCAACCGCTGCACTCCAGGCACGGTGGCTCCGGATCAGAGAAACGACTGGTATGACGGCGAATGTGAGCAGTTAGTTGAGGAGAAGAATGCAACATGGGCGAGATTGCTGCAACACCGCACGAGGGCGAACGAGGCACGATACAAACGGGCGCGGAACAGAAAACTCGATTTTCCGGAGGAAAAAGCGCCAGCAGGAAGATCGAGACCGTGAAGAGACGGAGGAACTGTACCGCGCCAATAACGCACGAAAGTTCTCCGAGAAGTTGAACCGTTCACGTAAGGGCCACGTGCCACAGTCCGACATGTGTAAGGACATAAACGGTAACCTTCTTACGAACGAGCGTGAGGTGATTCAAAGGTGGCGGCAGCACTACGAAGAGCACCTGAATGGCGATATGGCAGACAACGGTGGCGGTATGGTAATGAACCTAGGAGCACGCGCGCAGGACATGCGACTTCCGGCTCCGAATCTTGAGGAAATCCAGGAGGAGATCGGCCGGCTGAAAATAACAAAGCCCCTGGAGTTGACCAACCACCAGGAGAGCTGTTTAAACACAGTGGTGAAGCACTGGCTAGAGCGCTGCATTGGGTGATTACCAAGGTTTGGGAGGATGAGGTTCTGCCGCAGGAGTGGATGAAAGGTGTCGTGTGTCCCATCTACAAAAAGGGCGATAAGCTGGATTGTAGCAACCGCGCGCAATCACATTGCTGAACGCCGCCTACAAGGTACTTCCCAAATTTTATGCCGTCGACTAACACCAATTGCAAGAGAGTTCGGGGCAGTAGCAGGCGGGATTTATGGGTGAACGCTCTACCACAGACCAGGTGTTCGTCATATGTCAGGTGTTGGAGTAATGCTGCGAATACAACGTACCCACATTTCATCTATTTATCGACTTCAATGCCGTATATGATATAATCGATCGGGACCAGCTATGGCAGCTAATGCACGAAAACGGATTTCCGGATAAACTGATACGGTTGATCAAGGCGACGGTGGATCGGGTGATGTGCGTAGTTCGAGTTTCTAGGGCATTCTCGAGTCCCTTCGAAACCCGTAGAGGTTACGGCAAGGTGAAGGTCTTTCGTGTCTGCTTTTTAACATCGCTTTGGAGGAGTAATACGAAGGGCAGGGATTGACGGAAGTCCGTCCAGTTATTTGGTTTCGCTGACGACATTTATATCATGGCACGTAACTTTGAGAGGATGGAGGAAGCCACATCAGACTGAAAAGCGAAGCTAAACGGATTGGACTAGTCATCAACACGTCGAAGACGAAGTACATGATAGGAAGAGGCCCAAGAGAGGTCAATGTGAGCCACCCACCACGAGTTTCTATCGGTGGTGACGAAATCGAAGTGGTCGAAGAATTCGTGTACTTGGGCTCACTGGTGACCGCCGATAACGATACCAGCAGAGAAATTCGGAGACGCATAGTGGCTGGAAATCGTACGTACTTTGACCTGCAAGACGCTTCGATCGAATAGAGTTCGCCGCTGCCGGACTCTCCGCAGACTGCGTGGTTGGCGAAGTGCAGCCATGAACCGAGCTGAATGGAGAAGTCTTTTATGTGCAAGCACAGGCCACTCCGGCCTTAGTCTAATGATAAATAAATAAATAAGATTCAGCTATGTTACTTGCACGGCTTCTTGTTTGTCTCTCCGATGGGACACGAAGGTCCACCCATAACGTGGTTACAGGCTTGCTTTTTGCTGGTGCAGATGAGGCTCTTTGGTGCCTTATCGCATTCTTGCGCCTTATGCCCTTCCTCACCACAACGACGAAAAAGGTTGGTACGGTCTGAGCCCTTACAGTTGTAGGACTTGTGCCCCGACTCTAAGCTAATAACGCATGCACCCACAAAAACACATATACATACATACATACATACACCAGAGCCTCAAATATTTATCTTCATGAAGCAACTTTAATCCGAATTTTGACAAACATCGCATGAATATTCAAAACATAGAATGACATAGTCAGACGACTACTCCCCCAAATCATTCATCTGACTGTCACTGAGTATGCTTATTATGTGCAGAAAAAAACATAATTAGTATTGTTTATGTTGATATTTACAGGTGAAAGTGCCTCGCGGATGAAAATCGGATTCAGTTCTATGTGACAAATTACTTTACTGATTTGAAACGTGTTCAGATTTCAGATAATTCATCAATTTGTAAAATGTGCATAAATATTCTATGACTAATATTCAACCGAATATTGACAGTTCAGAGCCGACTATGAATGTGTCTGGAAGTGAACTGACAAGTGAAGAAAGGTGGACTTCACCAAAAATTTTCGATTATTTTACACTGCATACACTAATGGTCATATTTTCATAGTAATCTATATGAAAACATGACGAATACATTTGTTTATGGGTCATGTCCTATTCGATATAGTGAACTAAATTGGATATGCCTTAAATATCTGCTCCTCTACAGTTCATCCAAGAATTCCCTGGAGTATGGGCCTTGAGGTCTACACGCGCAACAAAAGGGTTATTCTTCCTATTTCAAAATGGTCCATGTCTTTTTCAATCAATAAATTGGATACATCTTAAATAACTGTTCCCTTTCAAGTCATCTAAGAATTCTCCTGAAGTATAAGCCTTAAAGCCTATATGCACCACGAAAGGGCTGATGTATTTTTTTGAAAATGGTTTATGCCCTTTTTAATCCGTAGAATAAAACCATGTTCGCCTCCAATAACTTTTTCGTCCTATTATTTATTCAGACTAAGGCTGAAGTGGCCTGTGCGGTATATAAGATTCTTCTCCATTCGGTCGGTCCATGGCTACACGTCGCCAACCACGCAGTCTATGGAGGGTCCGCAAGTCATCTTCCACCTGATCGATCCACCTTGCCCGCTGCGCACCTCGCCTTCTTGTGCCTGTCGGATCGTTGTCGAGAAACCATTTTCACCGGGTTACTGTCCGACATTCTGGCTACGTGCCCGGCCCATCGCAGTCGTCCGATTTTCGCGGTGTGAACGATGGATGGTTCTCCCAACAGCTGATGCAATTCCAGGTTCATTCGGCTCCTCCACGTACTGTCCGCCATCTGCACCCCACCATAGATGGTACGCAGCACTTTCCTTTCGAATATCAAAATACCTATAGATGTTATTTTATTGGTGGAGGCTTTAGCCCCACCTAGGGCCAAATTAGCCTCCCCCTAGAAAACTGCAAGTGCAGTTGGTCCTCCACGAGCACCGTCCAGGTCTCGTGTCCGTAGATAACTACCGATCTAATGAGCGTTTTGTAGATAGTAAGTCTGGTACGGCGGTGAACTCTATGCGATCGGATCGTGCTGCGGAGTCTAAAGTACGTACGATTTCCTGTCACGATGCGAATTTCTCTGTTGGTATCGTTATCGGAGGTTACCAGTGGCTTGGGCACACAAATTCTTCAACAACCTTGATTTCGCCTGATTGCTCAGTCTTATATAGGTTTCTACCATCTTCTCGAAGTTACATGCCGTAATATCAATGACATCGGCGAAACCAAATAGCCGAATGACCTTCGTGAAAATCGTACCACTCGTGTCAATCCCTGCTATTCGTATTGCTCCCTCCAAAGCGTAACTTTCTGCGCGTTTCAAAGGGACTTGAGAATGCCCCTGAAACTTGAACTACGCACATCACCCGATCCATCGTCGCCATGATCAACCGTATCAGTTTTTCTGGAAATCCGTTATCGTGCATTAGCGGCCATAACTGGTCCCGATCGATTGTATCATATGCGGCCTTGAAGTCGATGAATAGATGATGTGTGGGCACGTTGTATTCGCGGCATTTTTGCAATATCTGACGTGCGGCGAACACCTGATTCGTGGTAGAGCGTTCGCTCATTAATCCCGCCTGGTACTGCCACGAACTTTCTTGCAATTGGTGTCAGTGGACGGGGCATAAAATTTGGACGAGTAGTTTCTAGGGGTCTCCAATAGAGTTGCGAGCAAAAGCGTAGGGATTGTCAATCCGGAGATGGCGAGTTCTATTCTCGGTCCGGTTTATGATGTTTCGGGTGGGAAACATTCTCGACTCCCTGGGCATAATGTATCCACTGTACTTGCTACACAAGATGCATATTCTCATGCAATGGCGGGCATAGAAAAGCTTACAATTAATAACTGAGTAAATGCTAATTGAATACTTAAGTTGAAAAGCAGGCCATGTTCCAGTTGGAGTGTAGAGTCATTGAAGAAGAAGACCTTGTAGGCGTTTCAGCGATGTGATTGCGCGGTAGTTGCTGCACTCCAGCTTATAGGCCTTTTTGTAGATGGGATATCTTCCATTCACTCCTGCGGCAGAACTTCATTCTACCAAATATTGGTAATTACCCAGTACAGTGTTCTAGCCAGTGATTCACCACCGTGTACAGCTCTTGTGGTAGTTGGTTTACCCAGGGGCTTTGGTTTTTTTCAGCCGACCGGTCTCCTCCTTGATTTCCTGGAGATCCGGAGCCGGAAGACGTAAGTCCTGCGCGCGTGCTTCGACGGATTCGACGCGTGTTGCACACCGTTGAGAGTTTAGAGCGCATGCATATCCCAACGAGGTAGTGGTCGGAATCAATATTCGCACTGCGGTAGTTGTGGACGCTCATGATGTCAATGAAGAATTTACCGTCGATTAGAACGTGGTCGATTTGGTTTTTCGTTTCTTAGATAAGTCGATGTTTTGGCGAGGGGAATAAAGTGCTTGGAACTATCATTCTGTAGGAGGCTGCAAAGTTTATGTATCGTTGGCTGTTGTCATTCGGTACGGTATGCAGACTGTTCGGTCCGATCACCGGTCTGTACATTTCCTCCCTTCCTACCTAAGCGTTCATGTAACTGACGACGATTTCGACGTCACGCAGTGGGCATCCATCATAAGTCTGCTCCAGCTGTACATATAACACTTTTTTCTTGTCCTCGGGTCTCTCTTCGTGTGGACAGTGCACGTTGATGATGCTATACTTGAAGAAACGGCCTTGTATCCTGTTTAGGATCGTTATATTGAAATCTTACAGTTTTGTTTTATTTTAATACAGTATCTGTATGAAAAGCTCACATTTTTTAATTTAAACCTTGCAGAATTGTGCATGCTAAGATTTTAGCGACTCGGAAGGCAGTATAAACATTGCTATTACTTATGATTACGGGAAATATCTGCTATTAATGGGATGAGCGACCCAAGGCCTTCCATGAGACTACAGGCAGTGCGTGCTGGCAAACAAAGGCTGATGTGAGTTTTCGGAGGTTGTGACCGGTTACCGAAAGGCTTAAGCGAGAATGTGACGGAAGAAATAGGTGCTCCTATAAGAAGAGTACCGCCCAGTGCCGCGTTTGATAGATATTTATTCGGTTGTTATGTGAATCAGTATGGGATTGAAAGCTGATGTTTAGATCTTGGTGGCCTACTGAAAACAAGCTTTGCAAATGTTGGATGGGGGTAAAACGGACAGGGGTCCCGTTTGAGCTAAATCGTTACACTCTATCAAGTGGATCTTATTACTTGTTTCAAATTCTGAGTGCGACATGTTCTATTACATTCAAATAATGAAAACTATTCTGTATATTAAACACGTAAATTATGGGTGAAATTCCATGGTGATGTAATTTTTGATGTGCAGTATTTAGGCTTTTAAAAAAGAAATCGGCAAAACTAATCCGCATGATCCTCGAGGATATCAAACTTAGTCTATTCAAAAATTGTGTAGGTACGGGTTGAAATGATGATTTATCTCAAAATTCGATTTGTTGAATTTTTTGAGGAATTGGATCATGGTGGGGTAAAACGGACACGTTCTGGTATGGACCATATGAAGTACATACATTTTTCACCGAAATTTCATTTTGAAAAGCTTTTTTTTCTGTCGGGTACAATATCCACTGCGACCACATATTTGATCTATTGTGGCGGGCCCCTTTTTAATGTATAGTAGAAGTCAGATAGTCTAAAACCAGGGACAGAAAAAGTCAGTTTAACTACACTCAAACAGCTGACATCCAACACACAATCAAGTTGCTAGTCCTTCCGAATTTGAATGTGCGAATGAATAGGACGGCATGTGCACGAACAGCAGCAAGCATCGACTCGCGGTGTCAGCGTTGTTTTGTGCGGTGTCAAAATGAATCTTCAGCTTGGACCATTGATATTCAATTTGAAATCTCAAAATATGAATATCATTTCATACTGCGGTGCATGGATTCAATATTTTGAAGTCAGATTCTTAAAATATATACATCTGTTTAGTATATAAAGTAAAATAATCCTCATTTATCGGTAAATTAACCACAATTCAAAATATTCATTTCAGCCCCGGTAGATATTCATTTTTGCGCTCGATTATCAATCGGCTATTGAAGATCGGGCGTTAAATTTGTATGGAAGTTTGACAGCATGTTGCGAGATGTTCGTGTCTGCATCGCCGAGCGTCTGATCAAAACAAACACGAATCTATGACGAAGCTGCCTACTGAGCATCGATGCAACTGATAGTAAAACGATGATTTCCGTCCTTGTCTAAAACACTATTGAAGAGTGATTTGAACTTACTGATTATGATTATTATCCCAGTAAGGTATAATTAAACGAATGAAGTTTATTGCCTTTTTGGGAGAAGTTATCCAAACATCCGAGGGTTCAATAAAACCCTTTTCAAAAATGTTTCTTCTCCTATGAAAAGTGTTGTACAATCACAAAGTAAATGTTCCGAAGTTTCAATCTCAAAGTTACAGAAACGACAGATATCGTCTTCCAGCTCCCCAAGTTGTTTTAAATAGTATTTACTGGTGCAGTGACTTGTTATGTTATTAGTGCACTGAATGTACATAAGTCTTTTTTTGATAAGCTCAAAACCTTTTTAGTTATTGTTGCATTTGGAGTTATGAATCTCTCTCTTGTCGTGCTGTCCTTTTATTATTCCAGATTTAATTTATTTTCAGTTTTCCCAGTTCTTTGTTCCATTTTAAGAGTACATTCCGAAATGCCACAGAATGGTTCTGACCTACAAATAGTTTGAAAATCCTTTTCTTGCTAACAAGTCAGCTTTTTCATTACCTTCAATTCTACAGTGCCCAGGAATCCAAAATAAATTCAATGTATTATTTTGAGCCACCTGTTGAAGTGATTGAATGCATTCCCAAACTAATCTTGATGAGCAAGTCACTGATTTCAGCGCTTTTAGCGCAGCTAAACTGTCGTAAGCAAACGGTAGTACACACTATGAAAAGCTTGTATTGTTTATTTCCGAAAACACCTAGCACCTAGAAAATTTGAATTTCCGAGTTTTGTTTAGACCAATGGCATGTCTAAATGATTTGTAATGATGTAACATGCTTTTTAGGTACCAATATATGTATTAATTATTATCCAACGTTTTCCTTGTGGAAATGACACGATTCTTCAGGTTGTCCATATTACCTCAAGCCCTGCACACGCTCTCTTGGACTATGATTGTTGATGGAATCAAATCATAAATTCCCAGAAATACTATACCAATAAATAATCAATCAAATTATAAATACTATACCATCAAATGATGATTTTACCTTGCGATTCTTAAGAACTTACTTCCCATCTGGTTAAATCAAGCCTCGTTGAACATCTTCGCATGTTCTACTTACGTTGGCATATATCTGAATGTTCTACTCACGTCAGGTTCTTTTCCTTCCCAAAGAACAAACTCATATGCTCCCAGTCGCCGACGTGGCTGCCAAACTCCTTTTTCGTTCCCAGACACATGCCGAATATGAGGGGAATCGGCCATGGTCCCAGCGGTCCCAGGTTGACCGTGCATATCACTTTACCCTGAAACAAGACCAAGTTTGCATATGTTGCTTTCCCATGGAACCAACGTTACCTGGCTGTACGGATAAAACATCCAGGTGACATGAAAATGTGGGTACCTGTTCGAGTCCTCTCCGTTCTGAATGGCGATGTCGTCTCGACGCTCGGTGATCGTTTCCAATCATCCGACCTGCTGTCGCTGCTGCTGTTGTCTTCTTCGTCTGCGTCCTCAGCTCGGCCCTCGATACTGTGATCGAACAACAGCCCCTCCGTGCTGGGGCTGTCGGTGCTGTCCTCAGTGGTTTGCACGCTCGGAGGATCGATAATCGAGATGCCCCGCCGACGTCGTCGTTTTCGTATCAGGCGTATGCTCTTTTCAATTTTGTTGATGTCTGGCTTCAGTTCTGGCTGCAGTTCGAAGATGTTCTTGTGAACTGGCACGTACTGCGGCTGGCGTTTATAACCGATGCGGTCGATTGAATTGTATACGACTTCTGTAAATAGAAAAGAACGGGTTATGTTATAATTGCAATAATTTTCCAGCTTACACATAATCTTCTTTTTTTAAAGCCTGGGTTTACTTTGCTCAGATTGTTTTCAAGCTACATATGAATACCAAAATCAGAATTGAGGGTAAACATAAAAATCAAATCGATATTTCTCTGTTGACCGATTTTAAAAATTCTTTCAGGAATCTCTTACTCATCTTCTTCTTATTGGCATTACATCCCCACACTGGGACAGAGCCGCCTCGCAGCTTAGTGTTCATTAAACACTTCCATAGTTATTAACTGCGAAGTTTCTAAGCCAAGTTACCATTTTTGCATTCGTATATCATGAGGCAGATGTACTTTTATGCCCAGAGAAGTCGAGACAGTTTCCAATCCAAAAATTGCCTAGACCGGCACCGGGAATCGAACCCAGCCACCCTCAGCATGGTCTTGCTTTGTAGCCGCGCGTCTTAGCGCACGGCTAAGGAGGGCCCCTTACTCATCTAATATACTTTTATTCTACTGTTTTATTACTTACTGCACTTTCTCATTCACACTGGCACTCATCCCATGTGATGCTTATTTGGACGCTCACTCTGCACTCCTCTGTCATGCCTCGAGGTGTAGATAGCGGTAGTTACCAACAGTTCTACGATACGACCCTTCTACCTCGTAATGAGACGTCTATACTATAGATAGTAGAATCTATAGATGATCGAAAGCATGGCTGAGTCGGTTTTTTTGACTGTGCACACGCGCATATGACGTCACAGCCCTTAACATTTACATTGAAAATCGTGACGTCATGCTGGTTTGGAGACACGTTTGACAGTTCGTTTGGAGACAGAGGATTTATCTTCGCTCATCTATATATTCCACTATCTATAGTCTATACTCGCACTTATGCGCTTACTTTTTTGCTTTACATTGCTCGCGCGCCAGATTCTCTACAAGCTGCAGGCAATCTGAGTGAACTGCGTTCCACTTCTCCACCGCTTGGCACATCTTCTGGATTAGGGTATCCGAGGTTGTGTCCCGACCACAAACGTCTAGCATAGCTCTTCTTTCGAAATCAAACGAGGACATACGAACAGTATGTGCTCAGAATTTTCGTCAACACGTGCCGTGGATTTACGCGTGCCCAAACTTGTGGAAGTACTGTCAAAAGCAGCCGTGGCCTGACAGGAATTGTGTCAGATGCAGGTGAACTTCCCCATGGGGTCTCCACACCCAGCTCGATATGTTAGGTATCAGCTGGTGGGTCTTATCTTTCGAGGAGCTATCCCACTCGCGCTGCCATCTGGTAACCGAAGTCACCCTGATGCGTTTGCGGGCTCCCTCGGTGCCACGTAGCTCGAACCACTCCTCATCTTTCCGGATGACTAGCCCGACTGACATTATGCCCGTTATCACACAGAATGCGTCATGTGATATCGTGCGGTACTATGTGACCACGTAGTACATATTAAGCGGTACGTGCTCTTCAGCTTCCGTAGGTAACTGGTTACCCCCAGAGCACAAGCCCAGGATGGGCCGCATTATCTAAAGATAGATACGGCAACGCCTGCCAGTAGCCGGCGTCTACTGACGCACAATAAGGAGTTGGACATAATCCTCGATAATGCGGCAACATCAACCGAAGCCCTCTTGCATAGTCGACGTGGCTGCCAAAAGACAATTTGTCGTGATCGCAACTTCATTTACATGAATCACTGCATGTTGTGCTGACTTGCGGTTGTTGATGATAACTAGCTCCAGACATTTAGCGCTCATCTAATCCGCCACCGTGCTGATCGGTCAGATTTTCCTCGGAAATTGACTCCCCATAGATCTCCAGGGTTACATCATCCGACGATCTAGAGAGCATGAGTGAACTTTTAGTCTCAGAACCCCGTGATACATGAGGTTCCATAATACTGGACCCAGTATGGATCCTTGTGGAACTCCTGTAGTAAAAGGAACGATTCTCGGACCGGCATTGGTGTCGTATAGTAGAACACGGTTCTGGAAGTAGCTTTCCAAGATCCGGAACCGACTCACCGACAGGCTAAGCAAGCGTAACGAGAGCGCCATGGCATTCCAGCTTGCGCTGTTGAATGCATTCTTCACATCCAGTGTCACTAACGCGCAGTATCGATTACCTCGCCTTTGTTTATGTACCCTTTGCGAAGCCGAACTGATAGCTTGACAGGCCGTCGTCCGTACCCTTGGAGTACGGTGACAGCCACTTGCCCGTCGCGTCAATCAAATTGGTCTGTATGCCGAGGGGTTGTTCGGCAGCTTCCCGGCCGTCGACAATAAAACCAACTTCTGCTTGTTCCCTCTATCGGGGAAACTACATTCATCGAGGCATCTCTGCATAACTAGCCTGAAGCTATCAGTACACTGTTTGTTATAATAATCTTCTTCTTTCTTATCTTATATCTTATATATATATAAACCAATCTATGTATGTATGTTCGCTAACTACTTCTGAACCACTTGGCCGATTTCAACCAAATTTGGTACACACATTCTCTATCCTCAGGGTAAGTTAACAAAGGAACGGGATGGTCATTTAGAAAAGGGTGAGGGGTGGTGGGAGGGCTTTTGTTCAGAAAACGAATAATTATGTGTAACTATCAACTCCCAGGACCGTTTTCAACCAAATTTTGTACACATATTCACTACGAGGAGGCGATCATATGGGGGGGAATTTGGAAAACGGGGAGGGGTCTGAAGGGAGGGGGTTTTATTCAGGAAACGCGCAATTCAAAGTAAATTATGAACCCCTGTACCGATTTCAACCAAATTTGGTACACACATTCTATATCATAAGAAAAAGATAACAAAGGGGGTGGAATGGTCATTAGGAAAAGGGGAGGGTACAGGGGGAGGTGTTGTCTTTGGAAAACGAGTAACTCAGTGTAGCTCCCAACCTCCAGGACCGATTTCAAACAAATTTTGGACACATTCACTATGAGGAGCCGATCGTATGGGAAGGTAATTTGCACAAGGGGGAGGGGTCTGGAGGGAGGGGTATTGTTCAGAAAACGGGCAATTTAGTGTATCTTCTGGAACCCATGTACCGATTTCAACCAAATTTGGTACACATTCTATATACCAAGGAGAAGATAACAAAGGGGTGAAATGGTCATTGAGAAAAAGGGAGGGTAAGGGGAAGGGATTGTCTTTAGAAATGAGCAATTCACATCAACATTTCAAAGGGCGAAACTGCTTGTAAACAGTAAGCTTCTCACGTCTCTGGTGGGCTTTAAACACCCACGCAATCCAGCACCATTAAATGAAAGAAGAGGATTCGATGCTTCCATCAATGGTATTGAATTGCGTGTGGGCTCAAATTAACCCAATTAGCGACTTTAAAAGCTTTTGTTTACAAAAGCAGTTACGCCCTTTTGAAATGTTGGTGCCGAATTTAGTATAGCTCCCAACCCCAGGACCAATTTCAACTAGATGAAATGATTAAATCATTCAACTCTATGATTAAAGATTATTATTAATGATTTATTCATTTTTGAAAATGATGACTGATAATGATTAATGATTAAATTCATTTGTGAAGATGATTAACGATTATGAATAATGAAAAAAAAAACCGTTGGACTATGATTAACGATTACCGATCGTGATCAAATGTTGACACACTATGTGTAGGATTAATGATTAACGATCGATATGATTAATGATTATGAATGATCAAATTGAATCAATTGAATGATTTGCATAGTGATCAACAATCGAGTAACCTTCATTCCAAATTTTAAAAGGTATGAAAAATATATGATTATGAATTAAGATTAATGAATAAAAGCAAGTTATGCAGTGATCCAATGTTCCAGCATAACTTCTGTAAATTTGCCTGATTTCAAACCAAATTTGGAACAAACATTATTTTTCTTAAGAAGGCGAAGATGATAAGGATGATATTTAGAAAACGGGAAGGTTGTAGAGGGAATGGCATTGTTCAGCTCTCAATCACTTCAGTGTAACTTGATTTTCCCTTAGCTGATTTCAGTCAAATTTGGAACACATTCTTCATATTAAGGTGATGACGATAGTGGGTTAAGGATGGAAAAGGGGAGAGTTGTATTGTTTAGTTATCGATCAGTTCAACACTTCATCGAAATCATGGTTTGCTCAGTGAAAAGCAATGATTAATGTATTTCCTTCTGGATGGTGAATGTGATCCTTTCTTTAAAATAGAAATAGACTTTTTAGCGGAATAAGGCATCGGTGGATATTTTTCCTCTTTAGAAATAGACGTGCCCGGAAAAAGGCGATTTTGGGTTTGATCCTTTTTCCAAATCAGTCAATGTTTTCAAATGAAATCTGCCTTCTTTTAATCAAATGATGAAGTATCAATAAGAAACACAATTTTCCTTTTTACCAATTGATTTATTCATTTTCCGATTGTGAAAAAACAGCGAATCAAACTGGCAACTCCGAGCAAAGCCGGGTACATACAGCTAGTTATATTAACCCCAAATTGAAATTGTCAAAGCTTTTTTATTGTTTGGCCAATTTGGGATTGTTTGTGCTGTCTCGAACAATAATTTAATAATATTTCAGGACGTTACATAAGATTGATTATAGGTGGGCGGGTATCTACCGGGGAGGGGTTTTTGGTAAAAAGTGTGAAAAATTGTGATTTTTTATGCTTATTTACATATATCTGTAAAACCTACCCATTTTGATTTTACCCAAAACCTACCCACATGAGACATTGGCATGAGGAATACCCGCCAGCTATAGTTAATTTTTCGAACCGCAAGATGATGAAATTATCTTTTGAAAGAACACAAAAAATCCAAAATTGGCCAAACAATGAAAAAGTTATAGCAATTTCAATTTGGGGTCAATTTAACCCCTGAGCACAGACAACGTTAGGTTTTTTTTTGAGCACAGACAGAACTCGTCTATTCGAAATAAAGCGTCTCGACAGAGAATATCTGTCCGCAATAAATCAAGTTGAGGAGATAATTCGTTTACTAAGCAAGGAACGCGCTTGCCAGGTATAATAAAGGATTGATATGGAGCAATTATATATGTTTCAAAACTTCTGCTATATACTACACCACACTTATCTAAGAAAATGTTTGATAGAACATTCTAAAAAAGGCATTCCGCCAAAGGTGATTCTGAAAAAGTAATTCTCCAAATGTCATACCGCGTCATGGAAGGATGTTATGTTTTGTTTTAAAATTAAACTTTTTAAATTATGTTAATAGATATATGCAAAAAACAATGCCTAGTCGATAAAACAATCATGGTCTTAAAAATCGGTCAGCAGTCAGCACATTACACCCGATTCTGTTTTTAAACGAATTCCATACAAATTTTTTTGCAAAGTTGCTCCATTTTGCATGATTCGTCGAGAAATCATAAAACTTTTTTTACACTGATTTTCGAATTTTGAACTGAATTTTTTTTTACACGGATGCGTTCTGTGTAAAAAAAGAATCGGGTGTACTGAAAACGAGTTATTTGCATGAGTGCCGCCCAGGCCTTTTAAGGATTAAGAGGTATCCAATTGTCAGAAGTTCTCACTCAGAACCCCTCTTTTCGCTCTCTCGCTTCTATTCCTTGCAATCGATGTTGACCTTCTTTATCGTATGGATCTGACAGAGTTTCAAATCTATGACAAAAGGTCAAAAGGGACAAAAGGTCGATTGGTCTAAATTACAAAATTGATTAAAATTGAAAAGCCATAGTCTTGAAAAGAATACAAAACAAAACTGTTATGTAGGTATTATCAGAGAGGGGTGGTGCTCGAATGGTGTCAAATAGGGGTAGGATTGGGCCATATTTTCAACAACTTGAAATGACTTTATAATTAATTTTTAATATATTATTAATATATCTAAGGACATGCAAATTGTAATACAAGATACCTTTTTGAGCGATTTAGATATCCGACTTACGGACTGTTCGTGATAACGATGGCCTATTCTTGATTCTCATATTCTACACAAACTCCAAGGCTGGTAGCGGTCAATGTCGCTCAAAATAGTGACTTTAGTGACCAACACTGGTGAAAAAAGGGACCAAATAGTGACTTTCAACTGCAGAAATAGTGACCAAATAGTGACTTTTAATTTTATTTGCAGTGGCAAAAACTGAATTTTATATGAAGTTGATAAGGCCGATACAAATAATTTCTAAAATTATGTCTTTAATATCTTTGGCCGAAAATTTTAATTTGAAGGAGCAATAAATTCCACAAAAATTAACAAAACATTATTCAACAAACTGATAAAAAGAAAATTGTGTTCTCATATAGTGGAATGTATTCAATTGTCCTTAACTATTAAGTTCCATTACTTTGCAATCTTTACAAGTATACGAACTCCGACCTCAACAGTAATGACGGTAATGACGTCTTTGTCTTTCAACTTCAAGTCGAGTCAAGTATGAGACATTGATGAAAGTTTACAAAGTGATGGAATTAGTTAGCTCCTATGGAATAGTTCGTCTTATGACAATTGTGGCTCAAGTGAAATATGATGAGTTTGTTTTATTTCATTCTTTTTAATATTTATTGTGTGGCTTTCTCAGTCTTATTTAGTCAAAACGATTAGTTTTGTTTTGCCCGACGTTTCGGCCTGTATATTTGGACTTTTTCAAGGGTGAAACAGTCTACCGTCTACGGCAAATTAAATAACGAAACACGGTAGACTGTTTCACCCTTGAAAATGGCCAAATATACAGGACAAAACGTCGGGCAAAACAAAACTAATCGTTTTGACTTAATTAGACTGAGAAAGTCACTAACAATCAAACACCAAATCTTCCAGTCGTAATTCTTTTATTTAATATTTATTTTGTATTTTCCGCTCCAGTGGTGCAATAATTTTAAATATATATGGTTTGAACTTATTCGAAAAATCTTCGCTTGTGTGAAAATGGCATTTTTATGATAGAAATTTATTTAAATAATTTTTCGACGTAGATTTAATTTGGTTCATAAAGTTTATAAATCTGAAACCCAGAACCATTTCAAAACCTGAAAAAAAGTAGGATTTCAAAAAGCTTAAACAATAAATTCGAGATACGAGATGAGCCGGCCAAGTTCCGAAAGTCTCGTTAATAATGACAATAATAAAAGTTCGAGCAACCAACCGGTGAGTCATTCAATCTCAAAATAATAAAAATCTACAAAAATTAACGATTCTTCTTGATGGAATATCCAAAGCTTATGCAGTTTTGGATGTCTAAATTGTCAGGAAATGTAGCTAAAATAGGACTGTGTAGGATTCAGATGAAAACATAAGATTTTTTTGAAAAGATGAATCTGAGTACTAAACAGTTCAATAGACATTTCCCGTTCGAACAAACACCTATGTTCTATATTTTTCCCTGAAACCTTCTTGGGTTTACATAACGTTGCGCATAAAATAAGCTGTTTTTATGAAACGGTTTTTTTCTTGAAAATTTTTTCAAAAGATCAACATCGTCTGTTTTATGGGGTGAATATAACTGCCAGACGATGTTGATCCTAAAAATAATCGTGTTTTGGCAACACTATACAGTGGTGAGAATTTAAAAAAAATGCGTTTTCTGGCAACTCTGATCATGTTTATTTACAACTAGTCGACCCGGCAGACGTTGTCCTGCATAGTAGGCGCAAATGCTCATGCGGAATTTCCATACGAATCTTAATGTTTAGTATTTCACGCTTTACTCAACCTTATTCGTAATATTCGCATGAGGAAATATCATATAAAACCCGTCGGAAACGATAATGACCATATCTGCTGAAGTAATGAAGAAAATCCATCCAGCCGTTTTCGAGTTATGCGGATACGAACACAGACCATTTCATTTTTATTATATAGGTAAGACGGTATAATATGCCCCCCCTAAGGCAACTCCTGGATAACTTTTTGCATTTCTTTCAACGCAATTCATGCAAAACTTTGGGTTATTTGGTAGTCCAGGAAGTCGCAAATGCATTACCCGTGAGTAGCTCATATAAAAATATTACAGATAACACGTAATGGAAGCTTTTTGAAAAGTCGTGAAAAAATGGATTTCAAAGTGCCTGGGCAATACGCCCCACCTTAAACTTAAAGACGATTCATAGTCTTCATTAGTATTTTGAATCAATCCCATAATAAAAAGGTTACAACCTTGTGCGCTTGATATTAAAAACCAAACATAGGTCCATTTAAGCAGGTGTGAATTACATTTCAATATTTCCGGTACAATTTGGAAGCAAACTGTTGCAGGCTCAAGCCAGTGCTTGTGTCCAGTTTAGGTAAGGGGGCATATCGTCCTGCCTCACACTGGGGCGTTTTGGTTACAGCAGTGAAACATAAGTTTTCGAAAATCGTTACATTTTTTAAGATGGAAGCAATTTATATCATATTAACCACTGAGAAAAGTTATTTTGTGGCCCAACTGAGTGTTCCCAGTGCATGTTTATGACAGTAACTGCTAAAAGGAGTCGCTCCAGAATGTTGGAATAAACAAAACATGAAAAGTTACATCAAAAACTGTAACTTTTTGTATTTTGCAAATATTTTCATTAACTAATACAAAAATACTTCCACATCTCACTATTAGTATGATGTGATTTTACAAATATTTATAGGTACTAACTGATTTTGACCCTTGAAGTTAGTTAAAGTTTTCTAGAAATCAAAGGGGGCGTTTTGGCCAGGTGGGGCGTGCATTATACCGTCTTACCCTAGATTAAAATGTCAGAATTGCATTTTTTATTGCCATGGCCTTCACTTCGCAGCAACCACAGCTTAACGGTCCTTCCTTCGATGCGGGGATAAAACTATTCTTATTATCCAGCCCCAGCTCTTCGCTTCAAATTAAACCGATTGCCCTTGTCCGAACGATCGATCTCTTGCTTGGGGTGAAGCCGTCAAGAATTTCTTCCATGGAGTGAATGGGTGGGCGAGTTCCATTCTAAAGCACTCGGTCGGGTGTAACTGTCCAGCGGTTCCTGTCTTTTAAATTTGGTTGGACAAATTTCTGGAATACTCACAGAAAGTTTTGACCTGAGGGTTTTGTTTGTGTTAACGACCTGAGGGTTTTGTCGTTCCTCTGTCCCGTCGAAATTTGAAAGCAAAACAAAAACAAATCTTCTAAATTCACCACACAAAATGACAGGATGGAAAAGGGTAGACTTGGGTTCAATGAGTTTTGTGGAGAAGAAAATAGAAGAGGAAACAGGGGCGAAAAAATCCAAAAAAAGTTTTTGATTGTTTTTCAATAGTTCCAGGCATAAAAAAATACTGGTTTAATAGGAAAAGTGTCTCAGAAAAATAAAAAGAACCTTTTGAACAAATAATATATTTCACGGGAAAGGTCTATTGATAATGTGTAGAGTTTATTAGTTTTTCAAAAGGTTTGTAAAGTAAGCAGGGGTCTGCTATTATAGCCTTGTGAATATATTTAGATTCTTAATCATAAGCTGTGACACAAAATCACTTCAATCAATCGCTGGTGTAAATCTAATAAGAACACCGATATTCGTATCGAATTTAGAGTCATTAAGAAGCATTGGCTGAACAGAAACCAAAAAGTACTTGAAAAGTTAAGTGTAAAAGTGTTTTTTTTAACTCCGTCATTTCATATCTGTCCTGTCATAAATAAAGCATCTTCCGGCGGATAAAACTTTTAACATTTTTTTATTCCGCGAAGATGCTATTAACGAAACTCTAGTCAATAGTTTCAAAATAGTTGGAAAATAAGTGCCATTTTTTCCCGAGAAAAAGTGACTTTAGTGACTTGAGGTCGAAAAAGAGACTTTTTAGTGACTGGACCTGAAAAGGGACCAAGCTCACTTAAAAAAGTGACCCCAACTACTGTAGGCCTGAAACTCCCCACTTCATCAATAAGTGCACAACCATTTATAAACCGTTAATTTTAAACCAATATCATCCTCAGGATTAGCCAATGTCTTCTACATCTAATACAGGATAAGGGGTATGGAATTAATTTTCCACTCATTACAACAAGAGACTGATAATCTTCTGTATCTCCATGCTCGACATTGGAAAGGAAACTTGGATTAGTTGGGAAGGTAATGTATAGGGAGTCGCGTTGGTTAACGGCGAAATAACTCGTTGTATGGCACTGATTCTGCATATTATAGAACTCTTTTGACAGAAGCGACACGTGTTACAAGTACACGACCTAACGAGTACCAATTATTCAGCTGCACCATCCCGAGAACTGATAAAAATCATTCAATGCTCGCCGTAAATTGGTTAAAGAACTGCCCATGAAGTAAAGAAGGAGAAATCTCTGGGAAATGTTATGAGCTGGATTTCGCTTTGGAAGCATGTTTCCAAATCCTTGTCGTATATTTTGACTCTTTCGTGTGTTCAGAAGTATAGATTTTTCTTTTTTTTGCATTTGACATTTTGTCCCTTCTATCTTTTGTCTCGGCCTCATCGAAGCACAGTACGAGGCCTTTTCGTGTAGAGTGCTGCTGCACAATGGGGTCCTGTCCGACCCCATCCGGGTCGTAGCTGGTGTGGTGAGTGTTGATGTATTCTATCACTGTTACTGTTCCTCATCGTAATCGATATGAGATTCTGGTAGATGCGATTGACCGTACGAATCAAACCGCGGGCTGTTATGCGCAGCTTCTCTATAAACCATGGAGCACCTAAAACGACTTCGAATTATTGATGGCGTTGCACTCCTCGCGCAACGACGCTCTGATATGCAGAGTAAGATCAACGACCTTGCTGAGCGCCCCTCCCTCGGCAGGTTTCAGTCATCAACGTCAACAAAACCAAATCGTTGGATGTAAACATCACGTGACTCCTTCCAGTTTCACACAGTAGCCGGGCAACCCAGTGCGGAGAATGTTGAAAGCTTCCAATATCTTTGTAGCCAAATGGCGTCAGAATGCGGGTACCAAGATCGACATAAGCGCACGGATCAAGAAAGGCGTGGCTGCCTTTGCGAGTTCAAGAAATATCTGGAAAGAAACAGGCAGATAAGTGAACGCACCAAAATACGAATTGTCAACTCTAACGTGAAATCTGTGCTGTTATACGCTAGCGAAACATGGTGTGTATCAGTGGAGAACACTCAACGGCTGCAGGTGTTCATTAACAGATGCCTGCGGTATTGTGTGCGATTGTGTGCGTTCGTTGTCGATGCAAGTTGTTTATTTTGTCTAGCAGTTATTTTGAACGCTAATTAGCTTTTTAAACCGTAGTTTTTGTGTTTTAAGTTGTAAAAATTTGTGCTCATTGTGCGTGTATATTGTGAAATAGCGAAGAACGATAATTTACCACTGTTTCAAAGTTGTCAGAACTTTTCGTTTGCTGCTGTGTCGTCTGCTGTGAAAGCGGGTACGAGTGCAATATGGCAAAAAAAACAATGCGGCGAGTGCAAACAGGAGATTAACGATCTCGAACCAATTTGTTGTGGCGTTTTCCACATCAATTAGCAGTTCTGTGGTTTTAATTCTCGCTCCATCAAAGAAGCATTCGCATCAGGGAAGGCAATGTTTATTTGTCCTCCTTGCTGAACTGAACTGAACGCCCGTTCCATTCGGAGCATATCTGGCGGACAACCCAGGAGCCAACCTGATGAAATGCCACAGCTTGTTGGGGTACCGAAACAGGTGCAGGAGCTGTTCACAGTGGTTGAAAAATTGAGCCAGAAAATCGATAATTTTGCTGGTCAATCAATTAAACCGTTCAAATCAATTCCTGTTCTCGCGTGCGTGGTGGCGGTGTTCTAGTTGCGTAGATGTGGTTCTTCTGCTTGGAGACTTCAATCAACCAGGACTTGTCTGGTCTCTCTCGAACCATGGATATACGTTTCCTGATCCGCTTTCGTCTACAACTACACCTGCTAGTCGCCATCTAGTCGATGGAATTTCTTTTCTTGGACTCAGCGAAATCAACAGGATTTCCAACTTTCAATCAAACATGCTCGACTTGGTGTTTATCAATGATTATTCACTGCATGAATGCACTGTCCTTGAGGCTCTGGACGCCGTTGTGCCACTTGACAACTATCATTCTGCGTTGTATATATCAATTGACAACGGATTTATTTCTACGTTTCGATGAACCCAGAGTGACGACCGACTCCAATTCTTCTCAAAACCGATTTTCAAATAGCTCCGACAATGCTTGTCCCGTATTGACTGGAATGTTTTAAACCGCCTGGACATCGAATCATCTGTAGACTGCTTCAACTGTCTGTTACGTGACTGCGTTTCAGCCACTGTACCGGAAACGAAAGCCTGGAGGAAACCACCGTGGACCAATGCTCTATTACGCGCAACCTGAAAAGAGTGTGCGCCAGAGCTCTTCGCGCTTATACCTATCGACTGTGCCTTCACCAAATTGGAACTTCAACATTGCCAGCAATGATTATCGGCAGCAGCATAATAAACTTCGTTACAAAACATTATGTTCATCTAACGCAACAAAATCTCCGACGACACCCTAAAAGTTTTGGTCTTTCGTGAATCCTAAAAGGAAGGAAACTGGACTGCCAACAAGTGTTTTTCTTTCGATAGCGACATTGTGCTGAATACTGAGGAGAAATGCAGCCAAGCTAAACACTTCTCAAGTGTATTTCTCGAGCTATTCGCCTTCTCAGGATGACACTGATAGAGCTGTGAGTGGAGTAACGGTAATGTAGTAGTGGATGTGGACGTTCAAATGGTTCTGTCAGCGATACGTCAGACCAAATCATCATTTTCTCCTGGACCTAGCGTTCTTCCATCGGCCGTGCTGAAGAAATGCTCTGATATTCTAGCTGTTCCACTTTGTTTACTGTTCAGCCTATCACTCCAGCAGAGTAAATTTTCTGTGCAGTGGAAATGCTCTACTATGTTCCCAGTTTTCAAGAAAGGCGACAAACGTGATGTAAAAAACTACCGTGGCATTACATCACTCGGAGTGGAGTCGAAAGTGTTCGAGTCGCTGATGAACGATAGAATGTTCGCTTCCTGCAAAAATTACATCAGCCCCTATCAACATGGTTTCTTTCCCGGCCGCTCTGTGGGAAACGGATCTTACCAGTTTTACTTCTGTTTTGCATGGAGAACATGTGTAAAAAATCTCAAATAGATGCCGTTTACACCGATCTAAAATCTGCCTTCGACAAAGTTAATCATGACTTGCTGCTTGCAAAACTAGAAAAAATGGGCTGTTCTTTTTGTTTTATGCACTTGGCTCAGATATCTGGTTGGACGCCAACAAAAATCGGTCAGTATTAGAAACAATTCGTCCGACTGTTTCACGAACCTTTCAGGAGTTCCACAAGGTAGCACCCTTGGACCAATAAGCTATTCTCGCTTTTATATAAACGAGGTAACCCCGTATAATGCAACGTGGAGGTATGCTGCTGTTGTTTGTCGATGACCTTAAAATGCGTAATTGTCCGAGACCTCACTGACTGCTGGTGATTACAGAACCTTCAATGAAATCTTCCATGACTGGTGTACTCGGGACATGATGGTTCTGGTTATTCCGAAGTGCTATGTCACAAGTTTCCGACGTACGACTAATTTCATCCAGTTTGACTACAGTATTGCTGGTTCTCAACTTCAACGGGTTGATCATGTTAAAGACCCAGGAGTTGTTTTGGATGAAAAGCTTACCTATAGCCGCCACTTCTCAAATACCATCGATAGTTTCAACCGCCAGCTTGGGTTCATGTTTAAAAATCTCCAATGAGTTCCAAGATCCGTTGTGTTTCAAAGCACTGTACTGCTCTCTGGTACGCCCAATACTAGAGCTTCAGAATTCGTTGTTTGGAATCCCTACCAGATGCTGTATGGAGTGACCGGTTCGAAGCTGTCCAAAGAAGATTCGTCCGATATGCTTTGCGCCACCTTCCATGGAAATAATCTGTTGAACTTGCCTTACTTACGCTGGATCGCTGTCGTCTACTCGGGTTGGATACTCTAGACAAGCGGAGGAATGTGGCTCGCGTGTTTTCATTGCTGCTTTTATCATCTGAATACGATGCTCCCGAGTTGCTGTCGAAGATCAGTTTATACGCACCTGTCCGGACGTTTCTTCTGAGCGCGAGCGCTGCTACACGAGGAGATCAATTGCTTCGTTTGTTGCATGTTACTGCAATCCTTTGGCGCAAGTTCCTCTTCAGTCATGGAAGAAGGGCGTCCGAGCTCGGAAGATTTGCGATATTGATGGTTGTCGATTCATCATAAACTTCTACATTCCTCGTGGACCTCCAAACGACCGCTCCACGAGTTCAGGTAGCCGAGAACCATACCCATCGTCTCCTAACATCTTCCACTATGTTTCGAATCATTCCGGTTACTCTACACGGAGCCAATAGTTCTATCAACACTTTCGCTTTCCTTGATGAATCGGATTTAACATTGGTAGAACGGGACAGTAACCATGCTAGGTGTGAAACTCCACTACCGTTATGTCTACGATGGACTGGCAATACATCGCGTGAAGAGAAGGAATCAAAATATTACAATCGAATTAACGGGATCACCTGGACAAACGGCGGCAGCTTTTGAACGCCGACAGTTCAGAGCCTTGGTCTTCCCAAACAAAGTTTTGACATGGAAGAAGCGGTGAAAGTGCATGCACCTGAAATTATTCCAATCACAGCTACGAATGCAGTTCCCAGATTCTCATCGGAGTGGATAATCTGCGTCTCGGTGCCACTGAAAGTTAGGGAAGGAGAGGAATCTCAGTGGCAGTCAAAACCAGACTTGGCTGGTGTGTTTATGGGCCTCGTGGAAATAATAATCATGGATCGTATGCTTCCATGTTTGTGGATTCTATGTGATGAAACGCTTCGAAGCAGTCAAAAGTTTCTTCACCGTTGAAGGAACTGGAACAACAATGACGGAAATCCGATGTCTACGGAGGACGAACGAGCGTTAACTATAATGGAAGCTACTACCAACAAGTGGGCAAACGTTTCGAAACAGGACTGATTTGGAAAGAAGATTGGGTGGAATTCCGAACAGCTACTCTGGCAGTGCCACTAGAATGTCTAGAACGCGGATGGATCGGGATACGGGACTGAAGGAGAATTCCACGAGCAAATCGAGAATACAAAGTGAAGGCTACGCATAAAGGCCGCGGAAGCAGTGGAGGCAGCGGACCCAGGAGGGTGTGGTATCTTCCAGTAGGAGCGGTGATAAATCCCAAGAAACCCAACAAGGTGCGTGTATCTGGGATGCAGCTGCCAAAGTCGATGGGGTATCATTGAACAGCGCACTCCTCAAAGGCCCGGATCCCTTTCTTCTCTTCGCTATTCTTTTCGATTCGCTTTATCGGTGGCGATCAGCTCGGATATCCAGGAAATGTTTCACCAGGTCAGGATCCGTGAAGAAGATAAGAACTCTCAACGATTCCTTTGGCGTGCTGACCCATCTATGAAACCAGAAGTCCACTTGATGGATGTCGCTACCTTCGGTAGCACTTGCTCGCCAGCTTCGGCGCAATTCGTTAAAAATCGAAACGCGGAGCTGCATCGACAACTGTATCCAGAAGCAGCGAAAGCGATCGTCAACGACCATTACGTCGACGATTATCTGGCCAGTTTTGGTACAGAGGAGGAGGCGGTGCAGGTAGCACAGACGTACGACTCGTACACGCCAACGGAGGATTCTCACTGCACAACTGGCGCTCGAACAGCCGGGAGGTTCTAAAACAGTTAGATGTGGTCCAACCTGCCACTAACAAAGTCTACTTCTTGCCCAAAGTGAGAATACGGAAGGGTTCTCGAATGCTTTGGAATCCCGTAACCGACATGCAGCTTCTCGACCCAGATGAGTGTTGAAATGCAGGAGTTAATTCGAACCTCTAACAACGAAGAGAAAGTGTTACGGTGTGATGACGCTGTTCGATCCATTGGGGATCTCGCACCGTTCCTCATACACGGCAAGGTGTTAATTCAAGACCTATGGAGAGGGCACTAAATGGGACGAATCGGTCCTGATCATACGAAGTGGCAGCGATGGATCCGGATGATCGAGTATATTATGATGTACAAATTCCACGATGTTATTTCCGTCACGCTAACCAGACAACCTATCAAACTCAGCTACATGTGTTTGTTGACCCAGCGAAGTAGCGTATTCGTGTGTAATCTATTTGCGCACGCTCAGCGAAGGAAGTGACCCACGATGCTGCATTGTTGCCAAATCCAGATCGCTCAATAAAACCAATGTCCATACCGAGGCTGCTACAAGCATTGTTTGGCGTGCGTTGGTCTAAGTTCGTCAGGAAAATCACGATTTCCAATTAGAACAATTGTTCTGGCGGCTCCAGAACGCACTGGCATGGATCCGAGCAGACCCAGAAGTTATCGACAGTTCGTGTCCTTCAGGGTAGGTGAAATTCTTGAGCACACGATGGCAGGCAGATGCGATGGGTTCCATCAAAGGCGAACCAACGAGAGGGCGACCAAATGGGGCAGCGGACCATACTTTGACCCCAATAGTAAGTGGTTTCAAGGTCCAGAATTTCTGAAACTACCACGATTGCCTTGCCCTAAAGAACCAGTGACTTCTACTAGAAGACATACGCGCATCCATCCTGCACCATACACCTACAGGCAGGTTATTGATTTTCATCGATTCTCCTCTTGAATCGTTGCATCGAGCAACTCTTATGTACTGATTCCTGCATAATTCTACCAACAAGCATCCGAAGCATACCGGACCCATCAACAGGAAGAACTTCGTGCGGCGGAGGAAACGATTTTCAAGTTGGTGCAGCGAGAATGCTACCCGGAAGAGCTCACTGCATTATCAGGAAGAGCACCTAATCGAACTGGACAGGAAATAATTGGTAAACAAAGCTCCATTTATCGATTGTTGCCTATTTTGGACAACCATGGTTTGCTGCGTAGCGAGTCGGATTGGCGCAGCTGAGAACGTTGCCTTCAACGTGCGTCATCCTATCATTCTCCGAGGAAACATCCAGTTACTGAGCTTCTAGTTCGCCGATATCACCAAGAATACCGCCATGGAAATGCGGAAACCGTGGTGAATGAAATCCGCCAATTGTATACGATTCCAAGGCTTCGAATAATAGTTAAGAAAGTGAGCTACGACTGCACCCTTGTAAAATCCGTCGAGCAAAACCAGTGATCCCACTAATGGCCCACTGCCTGCCCGCAGGCCCACCATGAACGAGCTTTCACCTATAGGTAGAGCTACTTTGGGCCACTACTGGTGAAACTAGGAAGGTCCAACGTCAAACGCTGGATCGCACTGTTTACGTTCTGACGGTACGGGCCGTCCACCTCGAAGTCGCATACATGTTGTCGACGGAATCTTGTATATCATGTGTTCGACGATTCGTAAGTCGCCGAGGTCCTCCCTGAGTTCTATAGCGACAATGGAACGAACTTTCAAGGAGCCAACCGAGTATTGCAGTACCAAATAAGCCAGGATCTTGCACCTTTACAAGTACAACTACAAAGTGGAACTTCATCCGAGGCGCCCCATGGGCGGAGCGTGGGAACATCTGTGCAGTCGTGAAAAATGCGATCGCGAAGCGTACAACGAAGGAAACTTGATGACGAGGGCTGCAGACGTTGGTCGTGGAGGCGAGGCATATGGTGAACTCAAGGCCTCTGACGTAATCCACTCGAGTCTGAGGAGCAGAGGCGCTCACACCGAACCATTTCTTGCTACTGAATTCTACGGGTAAAGTATCGCGATGGAGAAGTCACATCTGTAGTCTATTGCCATCCAAATGAAATAGAACGCAGGAAAATTCTGGGAAAATCCTGGGGTTGGTACAGCGCAGCTTGATGTTCTCTGGAAACGTTGGCTGGTAGAATACCTGCCGATAATTCGTCACAACCCAAATGGTTGATAACGAGCACTAGTGGCAGGCGACCTTGTAGTAGTCGCGGAGCCGACGAAGCGTAACGGATGGCAGCGGCG